>NC_056735.1:1413901993-1414194493 GCF_019279795.1 Protopterus annectens
GTGTAGGATTTTTTAGCTAATCTTTATCAAACTGGTTCTTCAGCCTCAACCATAAGAGTCCATCTAGCCACGATATCTAATTTCCATACTGGTATCGATGGTTCTTCACTTATGTCACATAAACTTTGTAAAGCCTTTTTGAAGGGAATCCTAATGTTAAGGCCTCCATTTAAAGAGCCTACTCCATGGGATTTACCCCCAGTTCTACAGTCTCTTACTCTTTCCCCTTTTGAACCATCAGCTACATGTGACTTAAAATTTCTGACATGGAAAACTTTATTTTTAGCAGCTATCACTTCTGTAAGAAAAGTATCTGAAATTCAAGCCTTGTCCTACAAACCTCCCTTCATAATATTTCACAAAGACAGGGTCTCCCTCAGGGTTAATCCTTCCTTCTTGCCAAAGGTAGTTTCACAATCCAATATCAATCAATATGCAACTACCGGTCTTTTCCCTAATTTCTCCAGTAAAGGAGAGTATTGTCTACATTAGACATTCATAGACAATTACATTTTTATCTTCACAGAACAAAGGATTTCAGGAAATATGACCAATTATTTCTTGCCTTTTCCTCACTTTCCTTAGGTAAACCAGTTACCAAGGTTACCTTAGCTAAATGATTGTATCATGTTTCTCTATCATTCAAAGGCGCTTCACCCTCCACGCCCAGTGAAAGCCCACTCATCTAGAGCTGTGGCAGCTTCTGCAGTATTTCATGCCAGACCTTCTTTGGATGACATTTCTGCAGCAGCCACATGGTCTACTCCTCATACCTTTATCACTCATTACAAATTAGACCATGTATCTAAGGGACATGCATCTTTTGGTTTGATGGTGCTTAGGAATATTCTTCCATGAGACCTCCCAAGATTCAGGTAGCCAGAGACTTTGTCCGACAGTCAAGGATTATGTGAAGATTGACAACATCAGATAAAGAAGTTATGTCTTACCATAAAGTTCCATCTGTGTTGTCAATCTTCACTAATCGTTGACACCCCCTTCCCCCGGCCTGAGACTCTTAGTCGATTGAATATCCCCAAGAATGGCTTCATAATAGGGACACAGATCTGCTATTTTCCTATTTACTATCTGTCTGCCACTATTTTAGACAGACTCGATCTGAAGTAATTTAGAGAGGAACATTATGGGTAGACCCTAGCTTGAGAGTTTGGAAGGTGCAATCTGAAGTAAATGGCCGAGTCGGTTCCGGAACTGAGCCCACAGTCAAGGATTAGTGAAGACTGACATGACAGTTGGAACGTTATGGTAAGGCATAACTTCTTTTTAATATTGTATCAAGAAATGCAAATGTTTCAATTGTCCTACTCAGAAAATCCCAGCTTACTCTGTTGAATGCTTTCTCTGCATCAAGACCCACTAACAACAGCAGTAATTTCTAACATTCTGCTTCCATCTGGATTATTGTTGCTCTGTTAAGGTTGTCAAATGTTTGGTTCCCCTCCAGAAAACCACATGGATCCATATATATTAATTTTGCAAAACATGTGACATTCTTTTAGCTATTATGGGCATAAACACTTTTTAAAATTGAGATGGGTCTATATAAAGCTGAGTCTGATGGGTCTTTACCATCTTTAGGTTATTTCAGCTCCTATAACTTTCTTATAAGATGTTGGTGCTTCTCATCTTTTTAAAACACTATTAAATAAAACCTTCCAAGTTTTTATTACTTTCTTCTCTCCTAACTTCCAAACTTCTACAAGAATACCATCTGTTCCTGGAGACTTTTCTACAGATTTATTATCCATCACTGTTTTTATCTCATATCCTCCTGGCTAGCTGTTAGTTGTTGAGCCTCATCTGCATCTAATCTTGGCATAATTAAGTGTTCCATAAACATTTCCATTTGTGCTGTTTCTTGTTTACCACATTTCTATGCTTTATATAAATTTTCATAAAATTTCTGAAATGTCTCTAATACCGCCACAGGATTTTTTTCTTGTTATAGGCTCCTAAGTTTGGCAGCGGCACTTTCTGTTGTCTGTGTCATTGTGCTAAACATTTTTGTACTCTATACTTATTATCAAAAATATTTGCTTAACAGCAATCTTTCTAAACTCATAAATCTTATCTATATGCTCCATTATTGTCTGTGTAACATTCTGCAGCTACAACTCTTCTTGTTCTGGGAGATTGCTTTTATCCTGCAATACTTTACCTTTTGCCAACACCTCTAAATAATTCATATTATTTCTTAACCATATCTCTCTTATTTTTTATTTGTACCGTATTTTTAAACCCCATTTTCATTTTATCCCACTCATTAGCTATAACTTCTGAAGAAATTACTATTTTTCCTAATATCGCTTGAATAGTTTCCACTACCCATTCCTTAAATTCCTTTCTTTTTAACAGCATTGTGGGAAAGGGTCAGTGTCTCATTTTTACTTCATTACCCTACATTTTTATCGGTGTATGATATGAAATAGTTGTTGGATGTGTGCTTTCAATTAAGTGCACATGCTTCTGTGAAATATAATTTCTATCTGGTGTAGCCCAGTTATTCTGTCTTGATGACTAATATATAAATTATCTCAGAGTTTTTACTACTGAATTTGTGTCTTCCTTACCAAATGTTTTCTCAACTTTCTTCAGAAGTCTACCCTCTTTAATTATATTTTCCCTTCTAGGACCCCCAGATGCATCCTCACTGTTGCAAATCAAGTTCCTGTCCCCACCTGTAAGTAATATTCCCTGTTGAAAGCTGATTATTTCTCCCAATATTTTCTTATCGCCATAATAACAGTGTTGGTGGAATTTAAATACATGCCAGTGTAATCCTCCAGCCTTGCCAATAGATCCTTACTACCACAAGTCTACCACAATTATGTTTTTTTATCTTCTGTCACTACAGGAGCTCCTCTAGAAATTACTATAATCACTCCCCTTTTCCTTTGTCCCTGATATTCTGCTGAATATCCATCCTGAAATCCTTCCTTTATCAAATTCACATGCTTATTTATTTTCAAATGTGTTTCCCTTAGCATTGCTATTTGCACTCTACATTTCTTAATATAATTCAATACTCTTTCCTTTTTGTGTATACCTGTAAGTCCATTTACATTCCAAGGTAATATGGATAGTGTCCTTTATGATAAGTTATTGTTCCCAGCTATTTTACGTGACAGTTTTTATGTATGTATATTTCCAACCTAAGTGTACTGGCTATCTTTAAATAAAACTAAATTATATATATTGAATCTGTTCTATTAAATGTATTAAGGTATGAAGCTGATATCTCTTATTCATTCCAGTAATTTTGAACTTTATTTTTCACTGAACTACTTGCCATTAAACCATTAAATGTTGTGTTTCCCTCAAAAAAATACCCAGAACTCTCAAGATTAATTGCTTCCACCTCCAGATAGCTGTCTGTGTGCAAACATAATCAGCAGTGATAAAGAGGGAAAAACAGCTAACAACTCTGCAGATGCATGAAGTAATCTTTGTCAATTTCACTCAGCACAGAACAGAATGTACAACTGCTTTCAGCTAAGGACTTCTTGACTACTACTAAATATTTGCTAATGGAGAAAATAAGCCAATATAATTGCATATGCAAGAAATTTAGCACTTTTTGTGGCTCTCATCATTTTGTATTATTTTTTCAAGCACATTTTCTTGCAAAAACACTTGTTATAGCTTAAGCCAAGGGCATTAATCCAGGCATTCACCTTTGCAAAACTAAAAGAAAACATCTCAATCTGCATATAATATAATCAGTTCACTTTTACACCCCACTCCACCCCTGCAGGCCAAGATCATGCCATATTAACTTAAACTGGCTTTGGTCTCTTCTCTTATTACATTTTAAACCCGATATGTCTTACAACTAAAAAAGCTTGTTTACTGTAATATTTTTATTTCATACAACAATCACTGAAAAGTCTCCCAACGCCCACATTTAAAACACCCCTGACTACATACTAAACAAAACTGCTTTAATATATAACATGCAATTTATATTGTGAAATGTTTTATACAAATACTAGTAAGAACAGAAATTGTTTGGCTTGCAGTTACTTTTTTTTCAATTTAGTGTTCTGAACATTAATGATATAATATGAGGTATATGCTTTACAGCCCCCCCCCCCCAAAAGTTTAACACAACCAACAAAAATCCAATCTTTATCAGACACTCTTTCCTGTAAAGCCATATTTCACAGTGTGATTGATGCTTGATAATCTCACATTTATTCACTAATTTCAGTGTTGCCGGTCTTATTCCTGTTTATTTCCATCTCCTAACATCAGACTCTGGTTCAGTTCAAAAGTAGTCCTGATTCTTCTAGTCAGCTCCTCTGCTTTTTTCTGTCTCTCAAGCATTTGCCTTTTGAACACTGAAAAAGGTTTCACTGGCAGAGTCTCTCTATGAAGCAGAGTCCCCTTCTGTTTGATGGCTCACTTTCTGCTGGGTAAACTTTTGTATTTCAACCGTAGCTTATTCTGCATAAATGTCTTTGATCCTCCAGCATAAATTATTTTAAAATCAGCTGGATACAACAGCTTGAATATAACACCTGCCTGTTGACATTCCCTAGTTACTGGGATACTATGCTTCTCTTCTGCCTGGTGTACACTGAATAATCATTTTCCACAAGCACTCTGATGTCTCCACTTTTTAATACTTTCCCCTTCTTCAAGAGTTTTGGCAGGATCAACTCTTTCTGCTAATATGATTGCGTCATTACTCATACAGGTCTTGGCTGCTTTCTCATGGCCAGATTTGGAGCATACTCTCGATGTGCCACTTAAGTTTACTAATCCCAGTGTGGAATACCAGTCCAGTTGCTTATCTGTACTTTCATAAAATTAATATAGTAGGTTCCTTCCAGTTTCTCTGGTACAGCAGAAAATCTCAGGTTTTCTCTGTGTGCTCTGATGTTCTTCGTGTTTCACTGTTGCAGTCATTACATTTGGGTAATCTGCTGGCAGGTTGCCCTCAGTCGGCCTGAATATCAAAGTCTTGGGTCCTGCGTCTATTGCTGTCTCCTCTTCCATGACGTCAGGTTGTCAGCGGTATAAAACAGGCAGCCAACACCATTTTCTTTAGTCTTACTTGCCGCGCAGTGCCCGAAGCAGAAACAGTTTGCAAGTGCCAGTCGGCAGACTCCTGAAATGTTCGCATTCGAGTTTCAGAACCGAAGTTTTCAATTAAAGCTAAGTACCCCGTTGGGGAAACTTTTTCTTGCTCCATACCGATGTCAGTAAAAGTTAATAATTGCATTACTTGTGGGAAGCAAATACCTCATAAGGATTTCCATTTGTACTGTATTCCTTGTAACGTGCCTTGCTGTCGGTTGTGTGCTAGATTTAACCAATGCACTATTAAGCTTCGGTATATCATTGCTTCAAAATATTTTGGAAACAGATTTAACTACCCAGAAATGTCGTCGGATAGCAATCCGACTCCCGGAGTTCACAAAAAATGCAAAGAAAAGGACAGAGACCGTTGAGGTCCAAAACCGACGATGAAGCTTCTCCTAAGCCAGTCGTCGGTTCGCTGGTACTCAGTGAGGTGCTTTCGCAGCCCCTGATACCCACTATTTTTGAGTCGCAGGCCTCTACCGAGACCCATGTGGAGTCCGGCATGCAGCGAGATTCTCAGAGTATTGTACCCGCGGATGTCTCTCCCTCGGATGGGTCCAGAGCCGCTGAGCAGGCACCGGCTTCTGAGGGTGTTTTCAGGCCTCAGCATTTCTATATAAAACCGACACCAGTTTTAAAAACAAAGACAAAAGCAACTTCTAAGGCTAAAAAACTGACGCATGAGCCCATGCCTCAGGCCTGTATGCCCAAGAAACAGATGATCAAAATGGTTGAAGACTTAATTACCTTGATCAGGGATTCCCAACCCCCCCCCCCCGATAAGTGGCCTAGGCAAGACACTGATTATGAATCTTCAGATCAGGTTTCTCTTTCTTCTGATTCCTCTTCTGATCAGGAATTTTCAATACCACCCTATGAGGATTCAGATGCAGAGGAATCCATCCCATCTGCCTCTCCTCCTGAAGATTATTCTTTTGGAGAAACCTTGCATACTTTGAGGGAACCTTTTAATTGGGAGAGTCAAGATTTCTCAGAATCAAAAAAGAGGCTTAGAGATTTCCTTCTTCTCCCTCAGCGTAGGCCTTTGGCCATACCTCCTGTATTAGACATTGTTGATGATGTGTTTTCGGAATCAAGCATGGCTCCAGATTCCCTACCTCCGGCTCCTAGCAAGCCAGACAGATATTACAGGGTTCCTGACTCCCACAAAGTTTTTATTCAAAAATCCTGCTGCTGACCCTGAAACTGTCTCACAGGGTCCCAAAGGAGTAAAGGCCTCAACAGCTAAGAATCCTACCCCCTCTGATAGAGATTCCAGGGCACTGGATAGATGGGGAAAGGTTTATATGTCTGCAACCTTGGCAATTAGGGCCTTAAACTGCCAGTTTCATATGCTTAAATATCAGCAGCATGTTATGGGATTATTGAAACAGAAAATGATGTTGATTTCTGAATGTGTGGAAAATAAAGAATTACAGGAATTATTGCATGCAGCAGAACAGGTTGGAAAGCATACTTTGCAATGTGGTTTTGATTCCTTGGAGGCCTCCTGCAGGGCCGCAGTTACTGAATCTGTGATTAGAAGGCATGCCTGGCTCAAAGAGCAAAATCTGCCTGATCATGTTAAAACTAAATTGTTGGATGCACCTTTACAGCATGATACTCTGTTTGGTAGTAGGGCAGAAGAGGTTTTAAAGAAAATGGAAGACAAAGCTAAGTCTATGCAAACTGTAAAAGACTTCTTACAAGTACAGCCACCAAGATTCAGTAGACACTGGCCTACAAAAAATTGGTCCTTTCCTGTGTCAGACAGAGCCTCACGGGGCAAATCCAGGTGCTCAAAAGGCTCTAGATACCAATTACAGGGTTTCTGCAGGTCAAAGCAATGGGGTGCCTGTACCTCCAAATCTGGAGGAAACAAAGCACAAGCCTACAGTAAGTAGTCTCAATGACTTCCCTCTGCCATCACCAAGCACTTAACTTTTGGCAGATCCCTTAGGGGGAAAACTAGCACTTCATGCTCAGAATTGGCAGTTAATAACCCAGGACAAGTGGGTATTAAACATAGTATCCCAAGGATACAGATTTCATTTCCATACCTTGCCAATTCCAAACGGTTGGCCAGACCTGCCACAAAATCAATGGGCAAAGGCACAGAAACAAGTTATGTCCCTCATGGATATGGGGGCTATTCAGCCAGTACCAGAACTAGAAAATGGACAAGAGTTTTACTCAAGACTGTTCTTGGTACCCAGAAAAGACAATGCCTGGCACCCAATACTGGATTTATCGATTTTGAACACATTCTTGAACATTCCAAAATTCAAAATGCTGACTTTGCAACAGCTTCTGCCCATGCTGGGCAAGAACGATTGGCTAATGACTCTAGACTTAAAAGAGGCATACCTGCATATCCCAGTACGGGAATCGTGCAGAAGATACCTCCGCTTCAAGGCTGGCTTTATGCATTACCAATTCTCTGCACTGTCCTTTGGCTTATCTACTGTGCCCAGGGTCTGGCACTAGTAATTGCATTTTGCAAACAAAGAAGCATATAAATCTATCCATACTTGGATGACTGTCTCATTCAAGCAGAAAACAAGGATATTCTTCTTCAACATCTGTCATTTGTAAAAAGGCTTCTAACATGCCTAGGGTACACAATAAACGAAAAGAAATCACAACTGGTACCCTCTCAAAAGATTGCATTCCTGGGTGCAAGCTTGAATACAACTGCCCAGATGGCTTACCTTACGCCAGACAAACAAAGGCAACTGCCTATTTACTTCAAACAGATGGCAGTAAAAACCCAGTTATCTGCAAGACAAATTCTGCAGGCTTTGGGGTTCATGGCATCCTGCATTCTACTAATTCCATATGCAAGACTGCATATGAGGAAACTACAGTGGTATCTAAAAAATTTATGGAGTCAACATTGTCACAGTCTGGAAACAATGATTCCTCTCATTCCCTGCCTACAACAGGAGTTTCTTTGGTGGGCAGAGACATGTCACCAGAACATGGGACGGTCTTTCAGTCTACCCCCTGCCAACCAATCCCTAACTACAGATGCATCAGACTATGCTTGGGGTGTCCACCTGGCGGGGAGATGCATTCAGGGCATATGGAGCCCAAAACAAATGTATCTGCATATCAACCAGAAAGAGATGTTAGCTGTTTAGAATGCCCTGACAGCCTTCAAAGACTTACTTCATCCAGGACAACTACTGATAAAGACAACGCCAAGGTTATGTGGTACATAAACAAGCAGGGGGGCACACATTCCTACCCTCTTTGCAATCCATGGCATTGCGGGACACAGCCTTGACTTACCAAGTACATCTTCAAGCTCAATTCCTGCCAGGAAAACAAAATACTCTGGCAGACGACCTAAGCAGAAGTCTTATGGACCCTCACGAGTGGAAACTGGATCCACAAGTCTTCAACATGATATCAGAGAAATGGGGGAGCCCGGACATAGATCTATTTGCCTCTCCCCAGAATTATCAGCTGGACAAATTCTGCACAAGGACTTATCACAGACAAGCATGGAAAGTGGATGCCTTATCCTTCAGCTGGAAAAACCTATCAGTCTACGCCTTCCCTCCTTTGGCTCTTCTTCCCAAGGTACTACTAAAAGTCAGACAGGAAAAAACAAAAATGATCCTAATTGCCCCGGACTGGCCTCGCCAGCACTGGTACCCAGTTCTAAGGAATATGTCTCAACTCCCTCCTTGGTATTTGCCTCAAATACCTCAGCTACTGTCTCAGCAGAACAATCAAATTCTGCACAATCAGCTCCAAACACTGAACCTGGCAGCATGGCTGGTCATGTAGTTATTCAAACAACACCTCCCAGTAAATCTGTGATGGATGTCATTTTGGAAGCCAGAAGGCCTAGTACTAGAAAATCTTATGCTGATAAATGGAAGAGATTCTGTGCTTGGAACCAAGCACAAGGGACTGACACAGCAAAGCCAAATATTCCTCAGATTTTACAATACTTGACTGAGATGCTTGACAAGGGACTATCTTATTCATCAATAAAAATCCATGCCTCTGCCATCTCAGCTCATTACAATACAGAGCATCTCATCTTTTCTCATCCCCTGCTAAAACAATATCTTAGAGGGGCCAAAAATGTAAGGCCTCCCAGAAGAGCACCAAGTCCTGCATGGGACCTCAATTTTGTGTTTGAAAAGCTCACCCTGCCTCCATTTGAACCAGCAGCTACTGCAGCTATAAAGTTTTTATCTTGGAAAACAGCTTTCCTTCTGGCAATCACTTCAGCTAGAAGGGTTTCAGAACTACAGGCCCTGATGGCTGTGGAGCCTTTTATCATATTTTACCCAGACAGGGTATCCCTCAGAACCAATCCTTCCTTTATGCCTAAGGTGGTATCCAGTGTGGCTCTTAACCAAACTGTTCACCTGCCAAATTTTACCCAAATCCACAGAACAAGGGGGACCGGATTCTGCATTCCTTGGACGTACACAGACAGCTAAGATTCTACTTAAACAGGACCAAATCTCTAAGAAAGTCTGAGCAGCTACTGGTGGCATTTTGCTGCAGGATCAGAGGGAAAGGCTATTTCAAAGCAGACTATTTCAAAGTGGATAAGCCACTGCATTCATTTCTGCTATTTGCATCATGGTAAACTGGTTCCCAAGGGAATCAGGTCACATTCCACCAGGGCTGCATCTACCTCAGCAGCTTTTCTCAGAGGGGTGCCAACCAAAGACATTCTAGAAGTTGCTACTTGGAGCTCTGTTCATACATTTACAAAGCATTATCATTTGCCTCTCTTCTCTAAGTCCAGGGCAGGTTTTGCCACTGCAGTTCTGCAGGGCCTTATAGCCGCTCCTAATGCTATTTAGTTCCAGCCTCCCATCCATAGCTTTGGGATACTACCCAAATGTAATGACTGCAACAGTGAAACACGAAGAACATAGTACAGTTGTGTACACTTACCATAAATGTAGATATTCGAGTGTATTCACTGTTGCAGTCCGGGTTACCCACCCGCCATCCCCCTTTTATCTAGAGCTTCTCTTTCCTTCACTATATTCTACAGCCTTTGTGGTGTATTTGCTTTTAGATGAAGGTAAAGTTTATGTTGTTACAATTGCATGTATATATAGTTTTATATATATATATATATATATATATATTTTTTTTTTTTTTTGCTCCCCATTTGGGGGGCACCTGACATCTGAGGCCAGAAAAACTAAAGAAAATGGCATCAGCTGCCTGTTTTATACCCCTGACGACCTGATGTCATGGAAGAGGAGACAGCAACAGACGCAGGACCCAAGACTTGGATATTCAGGCTGACTGAGGGCAACCAGCCAGCAGATTACCCAAATGTCATGACTGCAACACTCAAACATCTACATTTATGGTAAGTGTGCACAACTGTACTTTTCCTAACTCTACCATTTTTTGAAACAGATCTTCTTGAGAAGTTTCATACTCATCCAGCCTTTCTTTATTTCTACCTCTGATTTTTGCAGTTTTATCAGTTTATCTGAATAGATATTTAAAGCTTCCTGTATTTTTCCAGCCTTTTGTTTGAGTTGATTTGCTCCTTCAGTGCTTCATTTATTTTGGTCAGCTCCGTGTACATTTTATTTATTTTTCTTCTAAATTACTGGAAGTCATCTCTTGTACCAAAGCTGAAACTTGAACTGATTTTTGCCAAACAGCTGCTGGAGTCTTCCTAGTCAGTATTTTCTCTTCACCTTTTATTTATTTATTTATTTATTCCTTTTGTTGACTGGGTTAGTCACACTAGGTATGCTAGTGGCCTGTTTTCAGGGAGTCCAGAGATGGTATATATACTTCTAGGAGAAATTTGGCCAGTACATCTGTGAACTTCCCCTACTCATCATTGTTGTGAGTGGGACCCATTTTGGAGGAGCACTTCCTGTTTCCATTCCAGGCACAGAGTTGGCATGGAGAAAGAGAGAGGCATATGGAGAGAGAAGTTGATGATGGAGTTGTGAAAAAATGGAGGAGAAACGAAATATCAAGACTGACAAATGTGTGTAGGATGCTGAGGAAATTTTGATGGAGCTGAGTCAGCAAATGGATGCATAATTACAACCATCCAGTTGGGAGAGTTGTAGTAAAATTTACTTAAAGAAATGGTGGTGCAGAGTGATCCAGAAAATGAAGGAGATATTTCCTTGGGGGACATTATGGACAAAATACAAAAAGAGGATGCAGATACAATTCCGAAGAATAGTGGTGTGATGGAAAAGGAAACATATGCAGAGAAAGAAAAAGATGGTAAAAGTGGAGTAGCAGAAAATAAGGGTGCAGAATATAAAAAACAGGAGTACGTGATAAGGATTTAAAGTAAAGAAGACAAAGAAGTGGACAGGTGTGAAGTGTGAGACAATTTAATATCTCATTTGGGTGTAAAAGCACATGAGATAAGAGCATATATCCGTATTAACAAAGAGACATTTTGGGACATTATATTTGAGACTGATTTTTCAATGGAAAATTTTCTTAGATAATATGAAACAAGGAAAGACTGTAACCCATGGAATCTTTATGTGATAAAAGCATTTAACAGGGAAACGAAAAAAAAAAAGAAAATTAATGTAGAATTTCGAACAGAGGTAGAAAGAGAGACTTTGACAGAACACTTAAAAACTACATTGCAAAAGTTTATGACAAAGGGGTTTATGAACTGTTGGCCGGGACTGTAATATTGTGTCAGCAATAGAAAGAGAAAAAAATTATACATATACCAAGCATGATAAATGTGGAGGGGAATGGGGTGTCATAAAAATGGGGAAAATGAAGGACATTTGATAAGTAATTGTTACTAAAGAAAATGTTATATTTGTAGGGAAATGGGACATGATGCAAAAATGAGAATTGAAATGTTATAAATGTAACAAAATTGGACATTTATGGATGGATTGCAAAAATTAAAATAAGAGTAAGGAAAAAGAAAGAGAAAGATATAAAAATGAACAAAGAGAAGAAATTTTAGAAGTATTATAAATAGAAAAAATTAGATGAGAAAAAGTAATAAAGAAGACATAGAAGAAGGTTCTGAAATAAGTGACGAGGAAGGCATAAATTGGGAGGTAGTAAAAGAAAAACAATTACATTGGTAAAAGAGTAAAATACAGAAAAAAGAAAATTTAAAAGGATAAGTACAAAAGAAAAAAGAAAGGAAAAGGTTGAAAAAGAATATATACAGCTAACGATTGAGGGTTGGTATAATATAGCAATAACCCACACCTGGTTGTGGGTAATGCTAGATTTTACCCAAGGTTGGTGTGGTTTGGTCATGAGGGTGAAGCCCGAGTGGCCAAACAAAAACAACCGTGGGTAAATCCAGCATTACCTACAGCCAAAAGTGGGTTATTGCTATTATGCAATGACATTATTTAAGAAAAAAAATACTTACTTTCTTAAATAATGGCATTGTATAATGCCTATTTGCTGCCCTTCCACAGCTGTCTGGTATTCTGTGGCAGTTCTGATGTACTGCGCATGCTTATGCTTACGCAGTGCATCAGAGCTGTGGGTGGAAGCAACGGAGAAAGCAAGATCTCCGTTGCTTTTTACAGAGTGTCTCACTATGTTAAAGGAGTTTAATATAGCGCAACATCTTTAAAAAAAGCAACGGAGAATCTCTGTTGCTTTTTTTAAAGCTGCCTCGCTATGTTAAACCCATTTAACATAGCGAGACAGCTTTAAAAAAAGCAACGGAGAAACGAAGATCTCCATTACTTTTTTAAAGCTGCCTCACCATGTTAAGCTGCTTTAACATAGCGAGAAGGTATCTAAAAAGCAACAGAGATCTTGCATTCTCCATTGCTGTAAAAAAAGACTTATGCTAATGGAAAAAGTCCGGGCAACCGGACCTTTTTCCATTAGAATAAGTCTGATTTACAACTTGCACGCTGACCACTCAGCGTGCACGTTTTGGAATATTAATGGGGGGGTCATTGTATAATAAAGGTGTTTGACTCACAGACACAAGGTACAATGTTTGATTCTCACCTTTGAGAGGGAAATTGGCTAGGCTTAGAATGGCCTGTTAGGAAAGTTAGCCTAGTAATTAGCTATGACCTTATAAAACCATGTATCTAAGGAAAAGGAAAACTAAAATTTTAGAGTGCTTTGTGTAAATATGAATAGTATTAAGACTATAGTAAGAAGAATAGGGATTTTGGAGTGATGTAATACATGTGATGTAGATGCAATTATATTAAAGACACAATTTTTTTAACAAATAAAGATTACAAATAATCTATGGGAAGGAAAGATAATCTGGAATTTTTAAAACGAGAGATGTTCTGGAATAGCTGTACTCTGTAGAAATACAGTCAAGATATTAGATGTAACTTTGGCAAAAATGAGAAGGTTAACCACTGTAGATTTAAAACAGAATGAACAAGTATATAGAATTATAACATTATATGCTTATACTAATTGTAAAGAAAGGGGAAGCTTATTTCATCAGATTTTAAGACTATGTAGTGATAAATATGAACATAATAGCAGGGCAATTTAAATGTGATTTAAGAGTCAAAAGACAGGAAATTATATAAGAAAAATGTTATAAGTTATAAGATGTGGTAAGTTAAAACTTTGGAACAAAAATTCTTTTACTTATAAAAAGGGTATGTATAAAGCTGAAATAAATTATTTTATATTATCAGAAGGTTTAGTTACAGGAGAAGAAGAGGTAGTTAAAACAAGATTTTCTGATTGTCTTGCATTATGGCTAGATATATAGAAAACAAGGAATATGTAAAATAGACAAAGGAAGAAAAAGTATAAATGAGAAAGCATGGAATGAAGAAGGAAAAAGATTAGTAATACAGTTATGGAAAGGGCATATTAATATGAGAACATTTTATAAAAAATGGGTCTGAATGGTAGATGAGGAAAATATGTAAAAAATGTTTTTACAGTAGCAACATGATGTGAGAAAAGTAAACAAAATATAAAAATATAAAAACATAAAATGATGCATTGGGATATTTAGAACATAATGATAGAAATTATTTTGCCACAGAAAAGCAATTATATGAATGAAATCAAGTATTATATAAGCAAATATTTTTTTACAAAGAAAAAGAGAAGTATTGAGTTACTTAAACAGATTAGTAAAGGAAAATGGTAATGTAATGAGAGAAATAATGTAATGCGAGAAGTAGAAGAACTCAGGAAAAGATTATGAATAGTGTAGTACAATATGTACAACAAATGTTTAAAGAAAAAAAGAAGGTAGTGAGTAAAATGTGGAAAGTAAAATAGTTAACAGAGAAAGAAAATAAGTGGAAAATGAGATTTCTTTAAATGAGCTAAAGTATTAGGACAAGTAAATGTAGATTCAGCTGCAGAACTAAATGAAATAGGCTATGAAATGTATACAAGTGTAAGGGATTGACAAAACAAATATTTTTAAAGATTTTGAATGAATAGTTAAATTAAGGTTTTATATATAAAGAATTATGTAGTGGAATACTTAAATTCATATGGAAGATGGAGGACAGAGGACAATTTAAAAACTGAAGACCAGTAGTATTGAATAATAATGATGATAAGACGAAAATAATGTAAAAGAGATTTGAAACTAAAATGGAAAATATTATGGAAGCTAGTATATATAATATAAAGGGTAAGGGTTGTCAAGAATTATTAATGATAGAGAAGTTGTGGATGATATAATGAATAGAACAGAAGAAGCATAAATCATGACAGGATACCTTAAGACATTTGACACAATTGGACATGAAATCTTATGGGTAGTATTGAAAGAATGTAAGTGAGAAAGTTAGGAAATTGTGTTAGCATAAAGTAATAATAAAGTAAAAATACTTGTAAATGGTGTGAACCTTGGCTCTAGATGCTTATCACTGTTGAAGTGACACTGTCACCCCATGTACAAAAAATTGGAAAGGGGGTTGTGGATGGATGGATGGATGGATGGATGGATGGATGGATGGATGGTTAAGCTAAGAGATACATATGAAGAGTGGTGTAAGACAGTAATGTCCAGTGAGTTGTATACTCTTTGCATTAGTTAGGAATGTGATATAAATTACAAAACAAAGGAGGCAGGGTAAATAACACATGAAGGGTTAAGACTTCTAGTTATGTTAATATTTGCAGGTGACATAATTGCAAAAAATAAACATTTTGATAAAAAAGTCATACTTTGTACAAACAAATATCTAGAGTTGATAGGGATGGCTTTATTTAAAGAAAAAGTTAAATGTTTAGGTAATGCAGTAAGATAGGGGGTATATATTTTACAATGAATGAATTTTCTGAGTTAGATATCAAATTTGGGAATAAAGATGTAAATATAATTCAGTAAAAAAACAATAGAAGAACTAAAACAAATCTGTTTTTCTGGAGAACATGTAATTGTCATTCAGAAAAAGGATTATTTGATAAATTCAGTACTGATGGGAAAAATAGCATACTTAGCAAAAATACTTATGTTGTCAACAGTATTTGAAAATAAATTATTGCAGATATATATTTGTTTGTTTGTTTGCATGGGGTTGTAGATTAAACCTAGTAAAAAGAGTAGTTTTGTATGTAAATAAAGATGGGGGTCTAGGGTTAATTAACCCAGCGATATATGCTGCTTCATTAAATTTGTACAAAGTGTTAAAGTGGATAAATGAAAAAGATGTAAAATTGTATAAATATAAGTATGATAAATTTTGGAGTATTGTAAAAAGAGAAAAAGAGTGTATAAATGTAGAAATAAAATGTTACCAAGAAAAAAAAAATTATGGAAAATAAAAAGTGATGATATAGAAAAAAGTATGGTATAAGAATGCAATGATAAAACATTAATATGTAAAACCATGGGAAAATCTAATAGAGAAAACAATTAAAGCTATAAAAATAAGCAAATGGTGTAATCAGAAAACTGAATGCCAAGATTTTTTGTGGAGACTGGTAATAGATAAATTGCCAGTAAAAGGAAATATGCCATATAAAAAGAACATGTGTTTTTGAAATATAAAAGAGTAAAAATGTTATGAGAAAAACTATGTAAAGAAGATTTTTTTTTTTCAAAAATGTAAAATAAATGAATAAAATAAATATGGATTTGATTCAATATGGATATTATAATAATAGAAATAAATAATATGTTAAAAGAATAGATAAGTTGTTTTATGTTATATGGGTTCTAGAGAATTAAAGAATAAATGAAAATTTGTTTTGATAAATTTTGGAGTATTGTAAAAAGAGAAAAAGAGTGTATAAAGGTAGAAATAAAATGTTACCAAGAAAAAAAAAATTATGGAAAATAAAAAGTGATGATATAGAAAAAAGTATGGTATAAGAATGCAATGATAAAACATTAATATGTAAAACCATGGGAAAATCTAATAGAGAAAACAATTAAAGTTATAAAAATAAGCAAATGGTGTAATCAGAAAACTGAATGCCAAGATTTTTTGTGGAGACTGGTAATAGATAAATTGCCAGTAAAAGGAAATATGCCATATAAAAAGAACATGTGTTTTTGAAATATAAAAGAGTAAAAGTATGGATTTGATTCAATATGGATATTATAATAATAGAAATAAATAATATGTTAAAAGAATAGATAAGTTGTTTTATGTTATATGGGTTCTAGAGAATTAAAGAATAAATGAAAATTTGTTTAGTGGTAAATGGATTTTAGCAACAATATTAAGTAAAATTAGGTGGTAGTTATGGAAAAAGGCGTAGGGGTCTAATAGGGATGAAAATTTCTTAAGATTGTAGAGGAAATTATGAATATGCATGAACAGATTTGTATCTCTATATGTTTGTACATTTGTAAATATTTTGTAAATAAGAGTTATTTTTGTATATAAATAAAGGACCTCTACTCTTTTCGATAAGTGCTGTGGGATCTTTTACATCCACTTGAGCTATCACCAACCCAAGCATATGGGGCCTCATTTTAATCTCTCATCCAAAGAACAATGTACTGAGGAGTGCTGTACCCCCCCCTCATACTGCAGTGCAGTGTCAGGTATTGATATACCTTGTGCGGTAGTAAAACTCACAACCTTCTGCACCTAAGCCAAGTATGCTACCTGTTGTTGCACTGACACTGATTCATGTAGTTGATTTTCTTTCAGGATCTCTAAATGTCTTCTTTGTTGGCATCCAGACAGTATACTTACTAGCCAGTAACTGAATTTTACTCAGGCTGGCAGAATTACTAATTATTATTTCTCAATTTCTTTTTTTTCATCTTGGGAGAGCTGAAACTAAGCCATCTTGGAAGTAACATCTCAGTCACCTTTGGTATTTATTAGTAAAAAATTTAGAGACTTACACTTGGACAGTTAGGTACATACTACACCTAAGACTACCATTCCACCCTTAAGGAACTAAATGCAGTTCAGCTGTGAAGTAAGGGCAGCTGTGTTGCTATGTTATTATAGGGAATTTTAGTGGTGGAATTGTTCCATTGATAGATAAAAATAATTCTAGAGAAATTATATATGATTTCACTTCTCAAATGATGTTACCTCAGATGTGTAGCAAGTATGCATTGCAGTCCTCACCTAAAACAGAAGCCATATACTCATACCTAACAAAAACCAAGTACAGTTGAGTCTGGAAAACTGTCACTCTGAAATACCTGTAAAGATCTGCATTCACTACCCATGTATAAGAAGCCATATCTCAGTAACCCTTAGGTAGTTTTTAGTAAAACCTTCAGCAATTATTAATGGGTACATACCAAATCTAGCCCTAACACATCTGTCCTTTAAAACTTAAAAGCAGCTCAACACTGAAGTTGTCTAGGTCACATTGCCATGACATGTCAGACTGTCACATTGAAATGCGTATGCACACTTTAACATGTAACAGGTAGTAGTTCAAGTCATCCTTTGACAGGTCATGAAAGAAATAACTTCTCTTGTGCTCTGTAAAAAAATTTTCTGTTCAAACAGGTGGCTAACATTCAGACTCCTGCTACAGATACGTCAAACTCAGTCCGAGTACCCACTAATCCCATCTAAAAGTTCAGGACACTTGAAAGACCTGTATGGTCAACAGACATATCAGTATAAAGGAAATGATGGCAGTGATCTTGACACTCATGGCTTTCAAGCCAGTCTGAAAACCAGGAGTGCTGTATCTCCTCATAAACAATACAACAGTGATGTGATATATAAACGGGAGAACACACTCTTACACTATTTGCAGGCTAGTCATGAGATGTAGCCCTGCAGTTAAGGAAGACTTAGTTTATTTTATATTCTATCTTAACCTAACAGCTGAGTGAAACTATGACAGACCCTCATGAATAGATGTTTGACAGGGGTACTTTTAAGACTCATTCATAAGGTGTGTATCAAAAATAGCCCTTTTTGTCTTCTCTGAGCAACAAATAGTTGGGGAAATTCTGCACCATGCCTGAAGGCTGACAACAGATATCTTCTACTTGAATTGGGTAGGTCTGTTTCCTTATGGTTATCTCTGATTCCCTCTATCCTTAGGATGATCCAGAAGGAAAGGGAAGAGAGGCCAAAAATGTTGTTGAGAGCGCCTTATTGGAAAAGACAGCATTGATTCTGACTGTAAATTTGGATGGCAACAGAGAAACTAGTAATCCTGCCTGAACATTTGTACTTCTTGACACAGTGCAAGAGGTCCTTGGTACACCCAAACTAGTACATTCCCTCAATGACAGTGTGGATGATTTAGCCCTGCAACGCATACATTATGTATTCTCAAGCAGCATGCTTAACAATCTGGGTGAGTCTAGCAGACCTAGTATTTGGAAGTCCTACTTTGCAAAATAGAAGACAATTTTCCCTGTGATGGCAAAGGAGGAGTCAAGACCTCAGACTTGTAGAAATGTGTCTGATTCTGCAGTATTTATCTGAGCAGAAAGACACAAAATCCACTGGAGTCACCACACGGAGATAGTCACTGGTAATGGAAGCTTCTTTATTTGGAGCAAAAACACACAAGCGCTTTCACGTAGCTGTACTACGCTTCTTCTTATCTGAGCAGTTTGATGCAGGCCTAGCTTCTCTCTGAGTGAAAGTACATTTGTCAGCCATTTCAGACGATCCATGGACCACCCTTTAGCATTCTTATAAACATTAAAAGTTTATCAAGAGGTCTCCACATAAGCATCCCCTGATGAGAACAGAGACTTCACCATGGGACCTAAATTATTTGTTGGAAAAACTGAATCACGCTCCCTTTAAACCAGCAGTCAAATTATCTTTTTAACTAGGTGGATTATTGAGCTCCATGGCCTCTAGTCTTCCATAATGACAGAGTCAGATTGCATAGCAACCCATCATTTGTAGATTAACCTTAGGGTTTGTTATATTTAGCACAGATCTATGTGAGCTCCTCACATATGGGGGGGGGGGGTGTACTCAGTTCACCTAAAGATGTCTTTTAATTTTTCAGATTTGAGTTATCTGTATGGAACCATTGGAATTGTTCCTTTTACTTTTAAAGAGCTGAACTCCCAGTTTTGTTTGAATTACCTGGAGGTTTCCAATTAGCCTACAAGAAATTATTTTTTTATGAACTTGACTAAGTTTCTACTGAATGGTCTTAATTATTGAATTGTTTTATGCCATACATACATTTTGACATATTGTCTACTTATTTTCTATTGTCTGGAACATTGGTTATTCATGTAACAGGACTTACATATTGAGGGTTGAAGTACAGAAATTTCTGTTTCACAAAAAATGGATTGCATTTAATTTCATGTTTGCTTCAATTGCAGCTGATTCTTGCAGGAGCTCTCAGAATTGCAGATAAAGTGGAATCAGGAAAGACTTCTGTAGTCGTGCACTGCAGTGATGGCTGGGACCGTACAGCTCAGCTCACCTCACTTGCCATGGTAATGCTGGATGGTTACTACCGCACAATCAGAGGATTTGAAGTGCTTATTGAAAAGGAATGGCTTGGATTTGGTCATAAATTTCAGCTAGTGAGTATGTTTATGATTAATTGTAACTTCAAAATCCATACTGATTTGCTTTACAGTTTGACTAAGCAAAGGCTGACTTTTGACAATGGCAGTTTACTGGAGGTGTGGCAGATGTAACTGTATCTTTCTGGATTTGTAAATCAGAATAACTAAGCTACCTGGGATCATGAAAATTCTGCACAGAAAATAGTCTATTCCTTTAGCTTCCACTATTAAAACCAGAATTGAAGCAAAGAATTTAAGTTGTTTTACAGAAAGCTGGATTTCAAGCTTAGTGTTAAAATTCTAAGAGTATTTCAAGGAGGGTTGTTGCACAAGGTACCACATACGTTATTTTTATCTATCTTGATGCCAGAAGTAGACCGATCCTGTTGAACCCTTAAGATACATCCTGAATTGACATAACAAGTAGCTACTGCTGCGGTAGAAATCTTTCCTATGGTCTTTCATCGAAGGACTGTCCCTTCGGCAAATTCAGGCAGTGGTGAAAAGGAGGTGATCTCAAATGCCATCAGTAGTGCTTTCTTACTATCATCTTACATGCTTTAAGTGTAGTGCTGTGTCTGGTTAGAAATGCTGTCAGTTTTGCTTTTTATTTGGATTAAAACTGGGCATACACATTTTGTGACATCTACTTTCTTTTCAACTTACTCTTATCAGAGAAAAAAGCAAGTGGTTTTACAGTTTCACCTTTTGGATAAAAAGAATTGGGTAAAATGGAAATTCAGATTTCATATAGCATTTTGTATTCTCCATACTAATATTTTTGAGGGAAACGTTACTCTGTCTTTATCATATGTTAAAGGAACAAACATTACTCAACCACAAGAAAATAAAGCAGAAGGTTGAAAAGTGGTCTTATTTCCCTTTTTTCTAATTCAAACACTGACTCAGTATCTGCTTTTACTATAGATTTATCTTCTGTGATGATTAGCTTGGCTGTAACTCAGTAGTCTCTGGATATCACATTTGTTTCAGACAGTTTGGACATTGTTAAGTCTTCTAGACTTAAGATTTGAAATTTTGGAAGTGATACTGTATAAGACACCTTGTGTAGGCATAAGGACTTAGCAGTGAGGAGACATGAGACATGCGTGTTGCTATCTCAAGGATACACATGCCCAGAGCCCATGGATCACATGACTTGCATCCCAAGTAACACTACTTTCATACAGGTATACTGCACTCCCCTTTATTAGAAAAGTAAGGTTACATGCACCTTAGACTGCATTTGTGCGTATGCTTGTTTATGCATATTTGTGTGTGTGTTATATACTTTGTACAATTATTTAGTTGGAAACTTAGAAAAAGTTTTATTCTGTTCTATTGAGTCATGAGACAATGTTCAAAATTAGAGATACACCCAAGTTAATTAATTCTATTAACTGCATTCATCTTGTATGTTTACTGAACTGGAGAGCATTCTTGGTAAGTGTACCATATCTGGTATTATAGCCATTAGTGGAAGATATTGAATCACTAGTCTTAGCAGCAAAACAGGAGGCAGTATTTGCAGAATCAGTAACTGTTCCTGAAGTCAGATTTTAATGTTTCAGTTCTTCAGTTAGCAAAAGCATTGTCATATATTCATGAAATATATATTTCAAGTATCTTAACCATCCAAGATTTTATGCCTTGACGTGATAGCTTTGCTGATGAATTGTCTGCAGTTACTTCTGTTCATACTTCTCAACTCCTGAGCATTACAAATTATAGCACTGGCTGTTAAAAATCATAGCAGAGGGTCAGAAAGAGGTGCACTTTCTTATATTTCAAAGGAGATAGTATTCATATAATTCTTGATAACAGCAGAGTCATAACTAGCTTTTCTGGTGCCCCTTGCAGCTCCCCATTCTGGTGTCCCCTAAACTCGAAGTTGATGAACCAAAAAAAGTGTTCTTCTCTGAGTTGAGGAGCTAAAGAAATATATATATTTTGCTCCGAGTTGATGTCTTACACTTGCTTACTTTAAGAATGCTTCACCCTGACTGCTAATGCAGTATCAGCATTCATTTCTGAATACTGGTAGTGTCCTAACTCCTGAGATCAGCATCTCCCTATCATACCCCCTAAGATCTTGCACCTGTGTTGGCCACGCCTTTCATCCCACCCTAGCCAGACCTCTGGATAACAGTTAGTGATAAAGAGTATTTGTATAGAGACTTTATTTTCTATTTTAATAATATATCTTCAAAGAGGTCTAACTTTATACACAAAATCAGTAAAGCTAGGAGAAGCAAGGGTAAATCTGAGAACCAAAATCACAGCGTTGCATGTGAATCATAGCAGTTGACAGGTAAAGTTTGACTGGGTAATAAATACCCATTGTCAGTGGAGACCTGGGGAGAAAAACTACAGAGAGCTAAATAACATTGAATAAAACACTAATATGGATGTAATAAAAACACACACACACACGTACACACATATATATAGGGTTCCTATCAGCATTTCGAATGTTGAAAACAAAGAATTTAATTTCATTGAACTGAAATGTTCGAAATCTATGAAGAGCGAACTGATGGAACATCGATTTCTTTTCCAGGGGAAAGAAATCGGTGGGCCATCATCGGAGTTTGCTATTTCCTCCACTCTGGTTTGGTCTCGGAGTTGGTATATTTAAGAAGGGAGGGTGTGGGTGGCAGCCCCCCACGTTGGGGGGTGTGGGGGCAAAGCCCCCCACTTCTATCAGTGTTTAAAGTATTGAAATTTTTTTTTTTTTGCACAGAATACCAATTTCTTTCCCTGGAAAAGAAATCGATGTTCCGTCAGTTCGCTCTTTCGAGATTTCAAACATTTCAGTTTGATGGTATCGCATTCGGCATTTTCAGCATTCAATATGCTGATATAGACCCCAGATATATATATATATATATATATATATATATATATATATATATATATATATATATATATATATATATATATATACATAGGCTACAATGAAGCACGAGGAGACACTAGTGATGTAATAATAAAAAGAAAAAAAAATGATTAAATATCACAATCAGCATATACAAAAGTATTAGAAATAAAGTCTGCTACACTACGAAATAAAAATAATAAGATACAAGTCTAACCTAAGAGTGTGGAAAGGGCAGGTATTGAAAGGTGTAGATAGATAGTATGATGAGAGGTTAGGTCAGCAAGAATGTAAAGTATTTGCTAGCATATATCAAACAGGTGAGTTGCATGGGCATAGCCATGAGTTAGTGAGAAATTCTTTGAGAGAGGACTTAAATGCATGGAGGCTGCATACAGTTCTGATTGAGTTTGAAATAGAGTTCAACAGTTTGGATATGCAGTATTAGTATAAACTTTCCCCCCTATGCTTACATATTCCTCGATGAGACTCATGGATTTGCAGTGGCATTTGATTCGCCATTTGTGATTTTTCACCTTTAAGCAGTAAATCCCTGAATAAACAACAGCACTTCCCTGAATGTATCCATCCATCCACAACCCCTTATCCTATTTTTGCACATGGGGTTAGGGTGTCACTACAACAGTGACAATCCTCTAGAGCCAAGGTTCACACCACCAGGTAGCTCTGACTAAAATAATGGAAGTAGATGCTTCTGACTTTTTTTAGCCATCTCAACATTATGGCTTCCCTTAACTCATTAAACCCCAGTGATACCTCCAGGTGTTTCTCTACTGTCATCCTAACAACACTTCTAGACATCTAATATTTCCTGTTCATACGTGTATTAATAATTCCAAATAACATGTCAGTAAATGCTAGACTTCATATTAAAACGTAGATGATGGGCAACACAGCTGTATTGATACTTCATCTCCCAATAATGCAGTTAAGAAATATTAAGTATTGTTCATATACCACTTATGTATATTGTCATGATTTTTAAATTTCTGTAAATATGTCAACAACCAAGTAACTTGGGAATAACTTCTTTGCCTCATATGAAATCTCATAGTTCAGTGAACAAAATGTTGTTGACAATATGAGTGGTTTGAATGGTTACCAAGATACTGTAAGTTGTACACAAAAATGTAAAATTAATATTTACAGTCTTTATTGTGACTTATAATGTCTAGTGTAAACATAGAATCTAATAAATGTGGCCACTATAAACATTAGTTTCTGATAAACAATTTGCAATTCACACTTCTTAACTCATTATATCTGAGTGACGCCTCCAGGTGCATCTGCAGTTAACTCCTACTGACTCCTCTAGGCATCAAATATTGCTTGTTCATATTTGCATCAATAATTCCAAAACCATGCTATGTACAAGATTTTAAAAGATTTCAACTTAAAGTTTATACAATGGCAAACTCAACTGCATTAACATTTGACCTCTAAAGGTAAATAGATATTAACAGTTGTTTTTATGATATTAATATATATAGCTATAATTTTCACATTTTTCTAAATATATCAACAAACAGGTAACACAGACAGAACTCCTTATTCTCATGTGAATGCTCTTGGCTAGATAAATAAAATTCTGCTGACAGTATGTGTGTAACTTGAGTGGTTGCCGAGATATTGTATGTTGTTTTCAAAATATTATTCGTTGAAGGTTGGGCATCGGGCTGGCACCTCGGCACTATAAAATTCTAGTGCCAATCATTAGCGGACCGGAGTTCCGCTGTGGTGACCCCTAACCGGGAAAAGCCAAAAGAAGAAGAAGAAGAACAACAAATGTAATAGTTACTGTGTTTACTGTGAATTATAAAATTGTGTTTAAGACCTAGAACATAAAGAATACTAACACTATAAAAATAGTTTGTGCTGAAGAGTTTGCAATTTATACTTCTTTCATAACCACTATAGTTCCCAAGATATGAACATTTGGTTGAAATGTGAAGACGTAATTTGATTCTGTCAAAAGGCTTAGGCTCCACCTATTGGAAGTTACAACACAAACTTCTTGAACTCCATTGGAGTGAGTGAGTTAAGGAACAGTTATGGCTCTACAGATAATTGTTTGAACTGTGAAGTATAACTTGATGTTGCAAAAACTTCAGACAGCAACGCCTGAAATTATCATACAAATATCCAAAGATCCATTGCAAGGAATGAGTTAACAGCTGAATTTCTATATCATCTCTTCCAGCTGTCCTCAATTATTGTACATTCCCAAGAGTTACTGGAATTGGTGTCACAGCCTACAGAATTCCTAGGTCTTCTTCTAGCAAATCTTTCTATATTCAATCAGATAAGCTGTATTTAAAATGTCAGCAAAATGCATATTTCTCTCTCTGGCTTTAAATTTCTGAAACAACAACAACATTCTTTGCAATTTTACACCTGCCTTATGCAAACAATGTAAAATTTGCAAAAGTTGATTTGATTCTAATATTTGTCTCCCAAGCACATACCATGGAATTTCTGACATCCAAAGACTATGGTTGTCAATTGTTTCTCAGTATGAGCTTATCTGGTTTGCACATCTGTCAAAATTCTTAACATGTAATTAGATGGTTTTCTGTCCTGCAGTAGTACTGTTCCCATCTCTTTCTAGCTTGCATCCACTTGAAGAGTTATAGGTAATAAGTAAATAAATATTAACATGCACATGTGGTAGTCAGTAGTCTCTTCAGCTTGTACAAACATTTAACTTGTTCATCAGTTCATTAGCAGACTGCATCATGCTCAGATAGCTTTCAGGTAGCTTTCTTAGAGGTACATTTACTTTTGATAAGTGAGGTATGAATTTACACAAGTATCATACCACTCCCATCACATTAATGAAGGTTTGTTGTCTTTTGGTGCTTGCATATTTACAGTAGTATGATCCATGCCTGTTTCTGGTTGCTGCCCATTAACTGTAAGAAAATTACCCTTTTTGTCATATCAGAGATGGTTCGCCAATCTAACATTTTGCTTGATTAAGCTGTAAGCCTTGTGCTGTTAATCAGTCTAGTAATTAATCAGTCTAGGGTCATGTTGCTTGGTATAGCCCTAAACGAATGTCATCAGTTATATTCACAATCCCTTCCAGGACTATTGTCATATGTTTTTCAGCTCTTTGAAAGACATCTAGAGCCAAAAATGCTAGAAGGAAGTCTTGGAAATCTATATAAAACTAATAGTGTGTTAAAGGTACAAAGCTTGAAAATTGCTTAATCTAATTTAATTTTACAAAAACCACTTGTTATTGTCTAGCACTGGAAAGAATTTTGCTTTAAGCATAGTAGTAATCACTTAATCACCTCTACTGTTTAATGCTAGAAGGAAGTCTTGGAAATCTATATAAAACTAATAGTGTGTTAAAGGTACAAAGCTTGAAAATTGCTTAATCTAATTTAATTTTCCAAAAACCACTTGTTATTGTCTAGCACTGGAAAGAATTTTGCTTTAAGCATAGTAGTAATCACCTCTACTGTTTGTAAAGAGAAATGTTCCCTCAGAATTCATTTATTAAGGTATTGCAGGTTCTGTACTTATTCTGTTTCAGAGCAGCTATCACACTGTTAACTGGGCTCAGTTTGCTTAACAGTTGCACGTAGCTGTTCCATATACTTAAGGTGTTGCTGTACTTTTTTCATTTCCTGCTGCAGGTATTCTGCATGGATGATATATCCCTGACATAGCCACTGGTGACAGTGTGCTTGAGTGCCCTGATTGCCGGTACAAGCAAGCAAATTATACTGATTGTCTCTATGAACATGAAAATTGCCCTCTCACACACACACTTGCTGTACTACTTATGTGTCTCATTTTCCATTCTAATCATTTTCCGTTAAACCCCTACCATGCGTCTCGCCTTATTCCTAACAAGTATGGTTATGTTGTTTCAACTGACCTGTTCCCTCTTCTACCTGCTTTTTTTTTTTTTTTACCTTTGACTTGATCGGGTTGTTACATTTTTGGCCTTTAAATTATTCTTGGAGTCAATGATTACTACACTCTTCAAAATAAGAAATCGCTTCTCTTTCTGATCCTCAACTATGATTTGCGAACAGTGTTTCTATGATGTTTATTGGTCGGGACTGAGATCTGCTCTCATATGAGGTTTCACTTCTGAACAACATGCATTATCCAGAAGGATCATCACTGATCAGGCTTACCTCTTTCACAGATAAAATCTCCAGTAGTGGGAAAACGAAATGCCGTTGTAATACGTGGGTGATCTTTGTTGTGAGATCGTACTCTGGCATTGTTTAATGGAAAAATAAAGCTTTCTGTTGCTGGAAGCCTGTAAAGCATGAAAACTAGCATCATTCGCAGTGCTGAAAAACTATTAAAGTACGCACAAACAATGGTGCTCTGTGAAAGTAGTTTCATTTGGTATTAAACTATTGAAGTTGTATTTCACTAACGAACGTTTTGTCAGGAGCTAAAGATATTATGAGGAACAGACCAAAAATATGCAGTAAAAGCCTGGGCATTCTGTGAAAATCGGGACGATTGAGAGGTTGTGTGTGTGGGAAAATTTTTAGGGCATAACACTCAACACCCAAGGTCAGAGACAAATTCAGAAACAAACAGACACTTGTTTAACATTAATAGTAAAACTTGAGAAGCTGACAGAATAAGAAATAAGTCGAGACGTGCAGTAGGGGTTTAATGCAGTAACTGTAATTTCCATTTTTATGATCATTTTCCATTTGTACTGACTGATTTGTTTTAATCATGCCGGTGATGTGCATGCATCTTTGTCAAGTATATTGGCTTGATTTAATGCAGCTTGCAGAGCTACTATTTGAAAAAAAATTCTGTAGACCTTTTTCACTTTATGAGCACAGCTAAGACAAATTTAACTTACAAGCTTTAGTATGCACCCTGCATGAGACAAAACACCCATGCAGGCTCACTCAGTTTGTAATTTAAATCCAAACTTCTGAACATAAACTCAGATATTATATTACATAGTGCTTTGCTGTCATGCTTAAACACCACAGATTTACCTTTTATGTACAATTCCTCTTGCCAGACTTTTTCTCAAATATACATTCAGACTTTTAGCCATACTTTATTGCTAATCAAACATTTTCTTTCTCTGTACTAGTAGTTATTCACTGTATGGGCTTTTCTCCATGTCTCTGCAACAGTGCAGTTAGTATAGAGGGTGTGGGAACTGTAGCCCCTTCATATTAGGGAGTGCCGGGAAACTTGCTCCACTGCAAAAATGTTTCTTTATATAATGTGCTTAACCTTCAATTGATTTGTTTTGTAATTCAAATATAAGTGGAGCCTTGCAACCACATGTAGTTCAATTATTTATTATATTTACAATATTACAATATTGCTTTTATTTTCAAGTTCTATTTCACTTTTACCTACTTTCACACTATCCTTTCAAAATTTTAGCTACACGTTTGACAGTTCCCTCTTACAGCACACAACATTCTGTCTGAATAAAATACTGTAGTGAATAAGATAATCATGTCTGAAAGTTAAACTTCTTGGATGGTTGTCTTCTACAAGGCCTGCTGTTTTCTGTTATTTTTCTTGGAAATGGAAGCTAATGCTTGATTTCTTATGTGTTGTCGCCAAGATTTATGTATGTAAGGAGTTTATAATGCTAACAAAAACATCAAACTCAGTGAAATGTACTTTCCAAGCTGGGCTTCCCCTGAAAAAGAACAAATCTGAAGTAGTTACTTCATTTGTTCTGCAACCTGTGGGTCTCGGATCCGACTGGCAGCTTTCCAAGCTTCAAGATCCGAGCTCCTAGCTCCTCCCCTCTACCCACAATCCCCTGTCACCACCACACTACCTCAGATCGTTTTTTTGCCACGGCTTGAATACAAGCGTCTTGAGAAAATCTCTTGAGCTTAGACAGGGAAGTGAATAATTTTTTCAAGAGATTTTTCTTAAAAGTTTAATAAGTTAAAAAGTAGAATATTTAGAGTGTTTCTCTGCCCTTTTTTGTTTTTGGGATTGCGTTTTTATTCAGTTAAACCTTCCCCTAGGTGTTTGGGCATGTGAGTGTGTGTGTCAGCAAAATGGCCGAAGGCCATAAAGCTATTTTTTCAAAGTGCACTGGGTGTGGCCATAAGCTTTCCCCAGCTAATGGCCACACTCAGTGCGTTATATGCCTGGGGGTTGTCCATTTGTCTTCAGACTGCCAGGTTTGTGCAGCCTTCAACCCCCGGGCTGTGAGGGACAGGAGGAACAGGCTTATTCTGGCGGGATTGCTTCCCCCAGAGGAGACCTCTTCCTCCTCTCCCTCCAAGGTGCAGGCTGCCCAGGTAGCTTCGGCACCCTTGATTCCCTCGACTCAGGCTGGGACTCAACCTCCCACTACTGCCTTGAGTACGAAGGAAGTTCAGTCTTCTCCTTCTAGGGAAAAGCACAGGGAGAAGCACAGACACAAGAGGCGAGCCGAGCCTCATCCCTCGGCTCCGCCTTCAAAAATTGTTAAATCGCCTCTGAGGGTGTCCAGACCTTCTCCTTCTCGGCTCCGATCTCCTTCATTCTCACTGGAGCCAGAGGAGGAGCTCTTATCACCCTTGAGGTCGTCGAGGCGACCCTCCAGGCCCGCCTCTATGACCTCCTCTAGATCGACTAGGTCTCTCTCCGACGCCGATATGGATAGGATGATGCGTCGGTTTTTGCAGACCCAAATGCAGATGGGGGTGCTCCTGCCCCCCCCCCTCCACAGGGGGGAAGTGCAGCTTCAATATTTGCCCCGATTTCTCCTTCTTCAACCCGGATCCAGGTTTTGGAGTCTTCGGATCCAGGCCCTTTCGGAGCCGGTGTTTTGTCGGCGCCGGTGGCCCAAGCCTTCTCGACGCCGATCATACCCTCAAGTATCTCGGATCCGAGCTCTCGGGGCCGTGGGCCGGGCGTCGGAGCGGGTGCATCTTCGGCACCGCCTATGTCGGAGAGCACCTCCCTTTCGGATCCGATGGCTTCAGCTCCGACCCCGATCCCTATCTCGGAGCCGAGGAGACTGCTCTCGGGGCCAGAAGAGAGTAGTTCTCCCTCGGTGTTCGAGGTAGTGGAGAGGGTACTGTCGAGGTCTTCCAGGTCCCCGACTCGGGCTTTGGATCCCTCCGCTCCCCCATTGCATACGGGTCTAACTTCCATCATCCTTCCATTGGGACAGCCTGCTCAGACCCTCCAGTTGGTTCCCTCGGAGGAACAAGAGGCCGTTGACGAGCCCTCTTCTAACAGTCCCACAGAGGAGGTGCCTCATAAACGGACGTGTAAAAGGAGGCACATGGACTCCCCCGAGTCCGTCACCACAGATACGGACTTAGAGGAAAGGGAAGGTTCCCCAAGGTCACCTCCCGAGGATGTCTCCTTTGGAGACATCATGGAAATGTTGGGTAATGGGGGGGAGGGGGGGGTCTGCCCAAAAACCTTCCTCGGATGAGTCCATATTTCTGGAGGCGTTTGAAGCGGGCCCATCTACCTCCTGGGTGTCCCCACCGGCAGATCCCCTGGTAGATCTCCTGACTACCAGGGCTTGGCAGGATCCCGACACCGTGGAGCCTATCCCATGCCATCCGGATAAAATCCTTAGCCCCCCCTTCAGACAGGCAGGCTTGGGCCAAAGGGTCTCCAGTTGATGCCATGTTGGTGGCTGCTGCCACTAAGAGAGAAATCTCCCAGGAGAGCTCCACGGTCCACCCACCGGACAAGGAGTCCCGGGTGCTGGACCGTATAGGGAAGCGGACCTTTGCTTCAGCAACCTTCTCCGTGAGGGAGCGGAATTATATGGCGCATGTCATCAGGCTGCAACGGGATTTGATCAAGGAATACACTGCAGCTCCACCTGAGTCCATGTCGGTCGAGGACAAAACCGTGTTCTCGACACGTATGGCCACTCTCAAGTCCATTTCAAATACGTCCATGTGGCTACTGTCTTATGCTACGGAGGGAGCCGCAAGGGCCAGCGGGGCAGGTGTTGTCTTGAGACGTCACGCCTGGCTCCGTCTTTGTAATTTCGCGGAACCTTTCAAGGCGTCCTTCGCAAACGCACCCTTTGACGGCTCTTCGCTTTTTGGCAAGACCGTACACGATACACTAGTCCGAAGCGAGAAGGACGGGAAGACGCTGTCTGCCGTCGGAGTCCGCTTCTCGAGCCCTCAACGTTCCTTCTCAAGGAATCAGAGGGGGCAAAAGAAGCTGTGGTTCTGCAAGTCTCAACAATCCTATCCAGCTTCGGACTCCACACCCTCCAGAGACAGAGGAGGGCAGGGTGGACGCCGGCCCAGAGGCAGAGGGGGACCGCGTAACTTTGGGTCTAGGGAGCCTTTCTCCGAGAGACCCGCGCAGCAGCCCTGAGGGCTTACCCGACTGTCCAGCTCTGGAGGCAGTCGGGGGGCGTTTAACGAAGCACCTGTCAGTGTGGGAGTCCATCACGAACGATTGATGGGTGCTCTGAATTATATCCAGAGGCTACAAAATTCCCTTTCTATTTCGTCCTCCCTCAGGTGGTTGCCTCCCCGATGTCCCACTCAATCAAAGAGAGGCAGCGACCATAGAGATTTCAAATTTGTTAGAAAAAAGAGCCATGCAGTGGGTCCCCCCAGACCAATCCGGATTGGGCTACTACTCAAGGTTCTTTTTAGTGCCAAAAAAGACGGGGGACCTCAGGCCCATTCTAGACTTGTCCGCCCTGAACATGTTTGTCCCCAAAGAAAAATTTCGGATAGTCGCTCTACAATCTATTCTCCCCTTAATGCAGGAGAATGACTGGATGTGCTGTATAGACCTCAAGGATGCGTACTACCACATCCTAATGGACAGACGGTCCAGGAGGTTCCTCCGCTTCTGGCTAGGGGCCAGTCATTACCAGTTCAGGGTCCTTCCGTTCGGACTCACCTCAGCCCCCAGGGTGTTCACTAAAGTCATGGCAGTGGTTGCAGCCCACCTGAGGCTTCAGAGCATAAGGGTCTTTCCGTACCTAGATGACTGGCTCCTCACAGCATCCAACAGGCATCAACTTTGTACCACGAGAGACTATGTGCTGTCTCTTGCCGACAGCTTGGGCATCTCAGTCAACATACTGAAATCCTTTCTTCATCCTATGCAAGCATTAGATTTTATAGGAGCCAGGCTAGATTCCCGAACTTCTCGGGCCTTCTTGACCTCGGACAGGCTGTCCAGCCTCTCACTCCAGGTTTTGGCTCTTCTTCGCACCAAAGCTCCGCCGGCAGAGTTAGTCCTGAGAGCACTAGGCTCGATGGCAGCGGCTATTGGCCTCTCTCTCCATGCTCGCCTAAGGATGTATATATTACAGTGGACACACCAAGTTCAATGGTCACTGTTACTCCACCCATTGAACACTCCTATCCCCCTGAGCAGAGTTTGCAGGGAATCCCTCCTTTGGTGGCTTCACTCCCTAGAACGCAGGCAAGGGAGACCCTTTGTGATCCCCCCCCCCACAGGTCACGTTAACCATGTCGGAGACCGCCTTGCACATAAATGTTCTGGAGATGAGGGCGGTGCTTCTAGCGTTGCAGGCTCTCCAAGACCTTCTACCTCTAGGAACGATTGCAATACAGACAGACAATATGTCAGTGGTCTGGTATATAAACAAACAAGGGGGAACCAGATCCTACCCTTTTTGTCGAGAAGCCATGAGAGTTTGGGAATGGGCGATATCCACCAACCGCTTTCTGATAGCAACGCACATTCCGGGACGATCCAACATTCTGGTGGACAAATTGAGTCGAGGAATTCTCAGTCCTTACGAGTGGTCTCTCAATCCGAAAGTTGCGAAGGAAATTTTTCACAAGTGGGGTTGGCCTCGCTGTGATCTTTTTGCTACCCCCCAAAACACAAAATGCAGCGAGTTCTTCGCAATTCTTTCCCCAGAAGGGGAGAGCCCCAGGGACGCTCTGATTCATGCTTGGCCTCCCGGTCTACTCTATGCTTACTCCCCGCTTCCGCTCATGGCGAAGTTCATTCAGAAAGCCGCATGGTTGGGGAGCAAAATTATCCTCATAGCCCCATTCTGGCCTCGTCAAATCTGGTTTCCATACCTACGGTCTCACAGTCTCTCCTCCCCTTTAATCCTGGATCCTATTCCAGATCTGATATCGCACCCAATGGGGTGCCCAACACCGAACCTGGTAAACCTCAAGCTCGCAGCTTGGTTGATCCAGTTCCACTAATGGCAAGGACTCCCGGTATCTCGTCACCAGTGAAAACTATTCTGGTAGCGGCTCATAAACCGTCCACCAGGAAAATCTATAATAGCAAGTGGAAACGATTTTCTATCTGAGCTAACAGCCAAGGTCTCAACCCCTTTACTGTTCCGATTCCTACAGTCTTGGATTTTTTGTCCATGATTTTTGAACAAGGGGCCAGTGCATCAACGGTAAAAGTACAGTTGGCAGCAATATCCCATTTTCATGTGGGAGACGGATTAGGATCTCTAGCATCTACAAACTTGTGTAAGACATTCTTGCGTGGCGTTTTCCTTCTCAAGCCACCAGTGAAATCCGTGACTCCCCCTTGGGACTTAACCTTTGTTCTGCAAGCCTTAACGAAACCTCCTTTTGAACCTGCAGCTTCTGTACCCCTTAATTTTCTGTCCTGGAAAACAGCATTCTTGGTGGACATAACTTCTGCTAAAAGGGTTTCAGAGCTCCAAGCTTTGTGCATGAAACCTCCCTATCTTATTTTCCACAATGACAGCGTGTCTCTCAGGACTAACCCGTCTTTCTTACCAAAAGTGGCATCTCTGGCAAATATCAATCAAACTATCAATCTGCCAGTGTTTTTCAAAAATTTTCAAAATAAGGGAGAATACATGTTGCATACACTAGACATACATAGACAGTTGAGTTTTTACCTGCACAGGACCAAAGATGTTCGTAAGGCTGATCAACTCTTTGTGTCATTTGCTCCTTCATACATGGGAAAACCTATATACAAAGTGACACTGGCTAATTGGATTTGTCTGTGTATTTCTCAGGCTTATAAGGCATCAGGCAAAACAACCCCATTCAAAATCCGTGCACATTCCACAAGGTCCATCTCAACTTCTGCAGCCTTCTGGTCCAGGATGTCGTTGGACGACATATGTTCAGCAGCCACTTGGTCTTCTGCTCATACGTTTATTTCTCATTATAAGCTGGACATGATATCTAGAAGCAGGGTATCCTTTGGCTCCGTGGTGCTTCAGAATATCCTCCCATAGACCACCCAGGTTTCTTTGTTTAGGTAGCTGGGGACTCTGTCCCACAGGTTGCAGAACAAATGAAGTAACTACTTCAGGTTTAGAAGTTATGTACTCACCATAACGTTCCATCTGAGTAGGTACTTCATTTGTCTAGGTACTTCATTTGTCTGCAACCATCCCCCCCTGCCATCCCCCTAACCTGTATCGGGTTTCTAGGATCTTTATGATTCTTGAGAATATCTGAACCTATTTATTACAGTTTTTTTCAGGTGATACAGCAAAACCAATCTGAGGTAGTGTGGTGGTGACAGGGGATTGTGGGTAGAGGGGAGGAGCTAGGAGCTCGGATCTTGAAGCTTGGAAAGCTGCCGGTCAGATCCGAGACCCACAGGTTGCAGACAAATGAAGTACCTACTCAGATGGAACGTTATGGTGAGTACATAACTTCTAATTATATCTGGTGTGCTTAGACTATTAGCAGACATATTAGACATTGTCTTTAGAATCCATGATTATTTTACATAGCCACTAATTTGTGGGTCATTGTATGCTATTTGACTGTAAATCCCAGCACATCTTGTAATTTAATGATTTGACAGATGCAATTTCATTAAATCTGAGTGTCAAGGAAAGAGAAGTTTACTGTTGATCATGCTACTGTTTTCAGTGTGAGAGCTTTTGGTTTTGTTTAGCAAATAGCTGTTGGCGTTTTTGTTGTAAAATTTGAAATAAGCACTTTAATTCAAATCCTGCAATTGATATAAAACTAAAGAAGAAAATAGCATGCACACTAACAGGTCTGAGTGGTGAGACAGCCAAGTAATAGGCTACTGGAATGGTTAGGGTGGGGTTGGGGGCCCTGTTCATTATCCTTTCTAGGGCTGCATTTGACTGTGATCTGACTGTGCCAAGGATTCATTGTGTCCTGCAGTTCTGCTTCATTTACTAGCACTTAAGTTGTAAAAATATATGGACTCGCTCCAAAGCACTATTTTTGTTCCCATACTAGACAGCTGTTATTCAAAATTCAAGCATAATGTTTGGCAATCTAGTCTGTCCAGTAGAATAATTGTATTACAGAGCTAAACTTGAAGCTGCTAATTATTTTAAACCTGCATCTAAGGTTTTTCAAGATCAGTCTAACTTATTTCTTGAATCATGATGGAGTATTATTAGTCTGATTTTAAGTTTTGTTCTTCTTCTTTTAAAGCGAGTTGGCCATGGAGACAGAAACCATGCAGATGCTGACAGATCTCCAGTTTTTCTACAGTTTGTGGACTGCATCTGGCAAATAACAAGACAGGTATGCCATATTTTGTGATGTACAACTTGATGTAGAAAAAAAAAATATTTCAGTCTAGTGCCTATGTAGAAGAAAAATGGTTAATTTATATAGTGAAAAGCTGTATCATGGTCTGTCAGAGGTTATCAGTAGTGGAACTGTTGCTTGAAGAATGTATTTTTTATATTACTGTTTTAAGGTCAGTATGGCATGGATACTAGAAGATGTTCTGTAAGAAGGTCATTGCTGCAGGAATATTGTGATTAGGAATGATGTGTTAGTCCACGTGCCTTATATTTTTAACAGTGAAGATATTTCTTCTTTTTTTTTTAAACATGTTTATTAAATTATCACTTAAGGTATAGACAAACATACATGAACAGAAAAGAAACCAACCCATATTATCATTTTCCTTTACATATACATTATACAGCACGTATATTTTCTTTCTTTATAATTATTATAACTCCAATGTTATGTAATTTGCTCAATTCCTGCCTTACATTAAACCTCACTTCTCCTCTTCCTGAAAATTATTCTGCCTTTATTTTTCCCAGTTTCCATTTTATGTATAATTTTCTCCTTCCCTTTTCTACAGATCCCTATTCCTATTCTTTTTCTGTCTTTTATAATAATCAGTACTTCAAATACAATTGGTTTAGCCTAATGCCTTTTTTTGGCAGCCAGCAGAATTAAACTTAAAAAAAATCTTTCTACATCTAGGCAATTCAGATCCTGTGTCCCAGATAAAAAAAAAATCTTAGTTACAGACATTTATTCACTCAGTATTTCTGACAGAGTACACTGCAGGGAATTTTTTAAATCTGGCAACTCATTGCATTCCTAAAATGCATGTTTCCATGTACCTCTTTCTTTCTTGTCCCCCTGAAAAAGAAAATCACTACAATCAAAATTTCTAAACCATCTGGACTTTGTTGCGTACTTGGGAGCCATACATATGTCCTTCCATTGTCCCCTTGTAAATTGATTTTCAGTCTCTCTTCCTAATCTTTTCTAACCTCCTCTGATTGGTTCTTATAGTTATTGTGCAATATTTTATTTGCCTTGCTAATTATCCCTTTTTATAACAGCAGCTTCCATTCTAGATTCATCTAAAAGCTCTACCAGAGCAGATCTTTCACTGATGATTCCCCTAAACCTTTTTTTTTTTTGCCTATACTCTGTTATCAATCTCTGGTATGGAAAGCAGTCTTTAGACTAGTCCAAACATCGTCTTGGCCTCACCCCACCATATTACCTTTCCCTCTGTAGTAATTTGCTCCCAGTACCTTTGTTCCTTTGACAGTTTTCTCCAGTAAATTCCAGCTCCCTCTTGCCTATTTCCATACTCCTTGCAGTCATCCCTATTTGCAAAGTCTCTTTTCTCCTTTCTTGTGTTGGCTTAATTCTTAGAATACTTTCAGCTAGTTTGTTAAAAACATATTCTAGATGGTTGTTATTATTCCCCTTAAGGATCTGCATCCAAAACCCCACTTTCTCCTTTTTTCTTGACCCCTCCCCAGCTTTATCATCATCCTTTTCTACTCTGAATTATAATATTCTGCTTGTGTTTTATATAGTCATATACATATATGAGTTTAATAGTATAGCTCTAAAATACATACTCAGATCAGGTAATCCTAAACCACCTTGTTCTACTGGAAGGATCAACTTATTCCACTTGACTGTTTACCTCTTCCCCTCTGAGATATATTCTTTCAACTGTTTTAATTATTGTCCACAACTTCTCCTCTGGTTGATAAAAAAATATGTCTGACCCATGTATAAAACTTAAAACATTTTTACTGTTGTAGATATCCATATCCATAAACAAGAGCTTCTGGTTTCTCAGTATTTGTATTATTTATTTATTTTATTTATTTATTTTATTTTATTTTACATTTGTTGACCGGGCTAGTCTAACTGGATATATGTCCATTTTCAGTAGAGGCCCGGGGAGAAAAGCTCCAAACATGAACAGTAACAAAGTTAACAATATATAAAAGGACATGTATATAAAAAATACAGTACAAAGGTAGCATTGGTTAAATGAAACATATAGTAATAAAATTATGGACTATAGCAGTAGTAAAGGTTAACTAAATATAAAATAAGAAACACTTGTTCAAAACACAAAACAGAGTAAGATCATTGTAATTTTACTTTTAATATAAATAATGAGGAAAAAAGTAGGAAAAAGGAAAAAAAATATCTTTTATTTAGTTTCTTTACACATATCCTTAGCTGCCATAACAGAAACCTTTTTAATCCAAACTCCTAAATACTTCCATCTTATCATGTCTTTGTAAATATGGCTATTGCTGAACTATTTGTGTGAGTACATAATTTACTGCTATAGCCTTTGATATATTTTCATTAATTTTTATATCCTGAAAAGACTAGAAACTGTCTGAAAATGTTCCACAATACTGAGATGTCCTTTATTGGACTTGTCATGTACAAAACAATATTACCTGCAAATAAACCCAACTTTTCCTAATTAACATGCCAATTATATCATTGAATTTCTGTGTCCTTCATTTTCTTTGCCATTGGCTCTAAATGTAGAACAAATAACAAAGGGGAAAGAGGACATCCCTGTAGGGTTCCATGTTCAAGCACAACTTATCAGAGAGGAAGCCTCCTATTTTATTGAGCCCAATCCTTCATATATCCTCCTGATTAACCTTATTATTGTATCAAGGAATCCAAATATTTCCATTGCCTTACTCATAAAATCTCAGTGTACTCTGTATCTGTATCAAGGCTCACCAACAACATTAATATATCAATGTTGTCAAATGTTTGCCTCCATTCCAGAAAACCACACTGATCCATATCTAACACCTTTAACAACATCTTTGCCATTCTTTTACCTAGTATAGACATAAACATTTTATAATCATCGCTTAAAATAGATATGAGGCTGTAGGAAGCAGGTAATACAGCCACAACAGCTTTTCTGTAAGATATTGGTGCTTCCCCTTCTTTTAAAAGGCTGTTAAAACAAAATTTTCCATATCTTTGTCATTTTCTTCTCTCCTAACTTGCAAACTTCCACAGGAATACCATCTGTTCCTGGAGACTTTCCTGAAGATTGATTGTATTTCACCGTTTTATCTCATCTTCTCCTGTTTTAGCTATTAGTTGTTAAACCTACTCTACCTCTAATATTGGCATAATTAAGTCTTCCATAAATATTTTCATTTATGTTCTTTCTTGCTTTCTACTTTCATCTGCTTTATACAAATTTTCATAACATTTCCAAAATACCTCTAACACCTGTATAGTGTATCTGGTTATTTTTCTTGTTATACTCTTCCTAAGTCTGATGATGATGTACTTTATGTTGCCTAAGTCACTGTGCTAAAGGCTTTTATGCTATGGAGCTGTTACCAAAAATATTTGCTCAACAGCAGTCATTCTAAACTCATGCATATTACTCAAATACTCTATTATTTTCTGTTTAGCAGTTGGCAGTTATGCCTCTTCTTGTCCTGTGTGATTCCCTTTATTCTGCAATCTTTTAAACTTTGTCAGCCCCTCTAAATAATTCCTATTTGTGTTTAACCGTATCCCTTTCTCTTTAATTTCTACCCTATTTTTAAACTGCATTTTCAATTTACCCCACTCACTAGCTGTCACTTCTGAAGACATTTCTATCTTCTCTAATAACTGTCAAATAACTTCTACTACCCATTCCTTAAATCCATCTCTTTTTAACAAGTAGATAGGAATGTGCAGTGTCTTATTTTTACTTCATTACCCTTCATTTTATAGTTTTTATTGATGCATGATCTATAACAATTATTAAGTAGGTGTGAAATTTTTCAATCAAATGTACACGCTCCTGTGAAATATATTTTCCATCCAGTCTTGCCTGGATATTGTACCTTGGGAAATAGCGCTTAAATTCTTAGTTCCTGCTGCTGAATTCATGTCTTCAATACAAAATATTTTCATAAAGTTCTTCAGAAATCTATACTCTTTTGTTTTATTTTCCATTCTAGGTCCCCCTGATATATCTTATTTCAAGTTCCACACTCTACCTGTAAGTAATATTCCCTACTGAGAACTGATTATTTCTCTCAAAACATTCTTAAGTTGAATAATATGAGTTTTTGGTGGAATATAAGTACATGCCATTGTAATCCTTATCCCTTGTCAATAGCCCCTTACTGTCACAAAATTATCATTATTACCTTTTTCTCTCTTCTATCACTACCGGAACCCCTTTAACAATCAGTATGTTTGCTCCTCTTTTCCTTTGCCCCTGATATTTTGCTGAATATCCATCCTGAAATCCTTTATTTAACAAATTCACGTGTTCGATTTCTTTCCAAATATATTTCCTACAGCATTAATATTTGCACTCTACATTCCTTGATATAATTCAACATACTTTTTATTCTTATCTATAACTGTAAGACTATTTACATTCCAAGATAATATGGATAAGTTAGTTGTTATGATAAAAAGCTACTGTTTCTAGCTAATATACATGACAATTGTTTATGTGTATTTTCAACTTTTGTCTTACATGTACACACTAATGTTGGCAAGCTGATCCATTTTAATGTAAGTCATATTTTTCAAGATGTTTTGTGGTAATAGAAACCCTCAAACAAAAATACATATTCAGAACACCCCATTCCCTGTTAATGTAGAACAAATGCACAAAATTATATACATCTTCAAAAAACAAAGTTTATCCCTCCAGATAATAATTGCACCAGATTAACAGCTGCTCCCACAGGCATTACCTAACCTAAAATTAAGGTTATTCATGCTAAAGTGCATGTTACAGCATGTGTTCCCACTTACACTGATCAGTGTCTGTTCTTTTCTTATCTCTGTTCCCCTGTCATATGTGAAAACAGCTTGTATGCTTTCAGAAAACATAAAGTTGTAGCCCTAAGGGAAAAGAGCACTGGCTATTTTTAAATAAAACTCAATTGTACTCTGTTCTATTAAATGTATAAAAGTATTCTGGCTGCTAGGGAGGCTGTTGTCTCTTATTCACTTCCTATAATCTCCAACTTTATTTTTCACTGACCCTTTTGCCAGTGTGCCTTTAAGTTTTGCATTTCCCTCAGCAAACAATGCTCAGAACTCTCAGGATTAATTGCTTGCACTTACAGACAGCTCATCTCCATGAAAAAGTAGTCAGCAATGAGAAAAAGCCAACATCTCTGCAAATGCATGAAGGAATTTTTGTAAATTTCACTCAGAACACAGTGTATAACTGCCTTCATTTGCAGACATCTTGACTCCCACTGAGCATAATTGCTAATAGAAAAGAAAACAAGCTAATGTCTTTCCACATAGAAGAAACAGCATTTTCCATGTCTTTCATCATTTTAGTACTATTTTTCAAGCCTACTTGCTTACAAAAACACTTGTTTATAGCCCAAGCTTATTGAATTAATCTAAACACCCACCATTGTAAAAATAAGAAAAATTATCTTAATTCTTTTTATAGTATTATCAATGCACTTTTACACCTCATCCCTGCTTCAGCAGCCCAAGATCACAGCATATTAACTTAATCTTCTTTTGTCCAGCATTTCCTCTCTTGTTATACTGTAAAGTACTTGTTTACTGTAGTGTCCTTAACATATGCAACAGTCACTGAAAAGGCTTCATCCCAGATTTAAAATACCCTGAAGACTCATACAAAGCTGCTTTACTATATAACATGTAGTTCATGTCATGAAATGTTCTATACAAATACTAATAAGAAATGTTTTACTTACAGTTGTTTTTCCTTCTATTGTCTTTTTAAGCATTAATGGCATAAAGTGGGGGTATATGCCTTACAGTCCACCCACAAGTTTAACAATTCAGCAAAATTCCACTTTTCTCAGCCACTTTTTCTTGCAAAGCTATATTTCACAAATGTTTCTGATGCCTTGTAGTGTCCCATTTATTTACTAATTTCAGGTTGTTGATCTTTATCCTGTTCATCTCCATCTCCCAACACCAAACTCTGTTTCAAGTCCAAGGTCCCGTGATTCTTCTGGTCAACTGCTGTGGGTTTTTTTCCAGTCCATCAATAATTTTCCTTTGGAACATTCGAAAAGGTTTCACTGGCAAAGTCTCTCTGAGCTTTATCATCAAAGGAATGAGGAAGCAGAGACCATTTCTGTTTGCTGGCGCACTTTATTTGGGTACATTTTTTTATTTCCTCCTTAGTCTGTTATGCATCCAAAAATGGATTTGATCTACCTAGAAAAATATACTGAAGACAGCTGGTTACAGCAGCTAGAATCACACACCTGTCTCTTGACATTCACTAATTCCTGGGATGAATTAGCTTCTCTTCTGCCTAGTATACAGTAAATAATTATTTAGCACAAACACTCTGCTGTCTCCAGTTTTTAATATTTTTCCTTCAGCCACAGTTTTGTCAAGATTAACTCTTTCTGCTGGCATGACTGCATCTTTGCTAATATAGGTATTGGCTCCTTTCTTGTGGCCAGGTTTGGAGCAAACCCTTGATGTGACCTTTCAGTTAACAAATCCTGCTGTGGAATACCAGTCTAGTTCATTATTTGTGCTTTCATAAAATTAGAACAGTCGATTCCTTCCAGTTTCTGTGGTTCAACAGAAAATATCAGGATTTCTCTGCACACTCTATTTTCTAAGTCTACCATTTTTTTGAAACAGCTGTTCTTAAGAAGCCTAATACTCAGCCACTCTTTTCTTCATTTCAGACTCTGATTTTTTTCAGTTTTATCCATTCATCGGAATAATTCTTAAAGCTTCTTCTGTTTTTTCCCCAGCTTTTTATTATTTGAGTTGACATATTCTTTGGTGTTTCCTTTATTTGAATCATCAGTGAGTACATTTGATTTTTTTTCCTCTAAATTACTGGAAGCCATTTCTTGCACCAAACCTAAATCTTCAATTGTTTTTTGCTAAACATTTCCACGATTCTTTCCAGCCAGTGTTTTCTTTTCACCTTTTATGGTTGATTTTCTTTCTTGTTCTCTAAATTATCTTCTTTGCTGGCACACAGATAGTGTGCTTACTAGCCAGTAACTGAATTTTTCCCAAAATGACAATTTTGCTGACTATTATTTCTTAGTACAAAGCCATGCAGCCTTGAGCTGAGTTGTTAGAGGGAGTGTGATGATGAAAGTTGCTACCCAAAATCAGTGGTCCCTCCATTGCGCTTTTTAATTTAATTGGCTATTTCTGTCACTTCTCTTTTTTGGCAATGATAAGTATTAAAGCATTTTCTTAGGGTTTCATTGTCTTTAAAAGATTCTTTAAATACTTTTAAATAATTTGTGTTAATTTACTGGTTTTAGTATTTACTAATGATTTCCCTTGCTAAAAATACTAAGTTCCTCTAAGAACTGCAATCTTGCATACTTAATTTTGTTTAGGACAGAACAGAATTCTGACTATTTTGAGCAGTCTGTAAAGTTTAAATAAAAAGACTCCTGCAAATTAGGATACGAATTTACAGAGGTGTTCTACTCTTTATTGAGAGCAAACTGCATGAGGAACCAACTTGTCAAGTACAACTCGGCTAAACTAAAATCCCTGATTACTGTTTTCCATAGGAAAGTATGAATTGGTAGTGATTCCTCTCATTTAGGAGATTTTCCCTTCTGCATGTTGTGCAGTCATGAAGTGGGTATATAGAAATTTGGGGGTGCTGGGGTGTCTTCCCCCCACACAGGAGTGCATGGAGTTTATGTCCTTGAAATAAAAGGACTTACAGTTAGTTATTTTCATCCGGTAAATTTCCAGACCAATTGTGTTCAGCAAGTTGGTTCTCCTTGGAGTTGTAACTCAAGGAATCATAGTAGAAGCAATTTACAGGCATTTATTGAATGTAGGAAAGTAATGGCTCTGACTTCTTCCTCAACCTGTTCTCTATAACCATTTACTACTGCTTCAACAAAGAATGCGATGTTTAAGAAAAAGAAAGCTGGGAAAGAAGCCAGGCTGAGGTGAAAGGAGAAGGAATTAAAGTACCCATTTAAAAATATAAGAAAAGTCAAATTCTTGAAATTAGAATTAAGCTTATGTCAGGGGGCAAACACCAGTAACCAAGGGACCCAGGCATGTTCGTTTAGAGGAGATTGCTCATATAAGCATTGATATTTCTGTATTCACCCTCAACAACCATTTCTAAGACCTAACCAAGTACTCACACAACGAAACCAAAAAATATCCAGAAACACGATAAGACTGGTAGCTGCTTCCCAAGAAAATGAAGCTGAATACAAGTGAAGAAATAATATTTATTTAATGTGATTCGATGGAAATACGATAAAAACTTCTTGATATGAGCGCTTTCGTTTGGCTATGCCAAACTTTTTCATTTCTAAGACCTGCTTAGTATCTTCATTGCTCCAGCAGAACAAAAACAGGCTGTTGTTCTGGAAAAGATTGCAATTAATTGTGAAATGCTCAAAAGTTTTACAGTTGCTCATAATGTGGTTTCTCCAGTAGATGTATATTCCCAGTTTTCTAGTGTGAGATCATCTACTTCCTGGGTATTGCTGCAGGTGCCAGTGACTCCTTTTATTTCTTGCCCTAACATATTTAGTAACCCTTGTTGTTGATATGTGGGCATTGGATACCCTGATAACTGATATAGTTCAATCTGGTGAGCTTATGCCTGCCTAAGATCCAGATGCCAGAGGTACTGATGTTAATTACCTAGACCTTCAACATTTTACATTCTTTTATTTATGTTGTATTTGCTAAGGTGTAGTTTAATCTTGCCTGTCTGGCAGTTAATGCAGAGGACTGAAAGTCATGCTGTTAGTGCAGAGGACTAAAGCTCTGACCTGTTAATGAGCTTATTTCTATGTCCAGGGCAAAGGTTTGATTCCTTCCACCATCTTTTGCCTATTTTGTGACTCTGAGCAAGTGACTTAACCAGACTGCTCCTAGATCACCCTTGAAATGAAACTTTGTGTCCAATTGGTTTACCAGATCAACAAACAGATCAGTCTTCCTAAGGAGCATATTCAAGTATTAGTATAATCGCCTACAACTTCATCATAGGTAGGTACTAGGCTATTAGCCCTAGGGCTTATATAAGCCTAGCCAAAAAGGTACCCTGGCTTTTGCCACCCAAGAAAATTATTTTTCTGTGCCCCTGTCAAGCAGAGCCACAGAAGTGATCCCTGGGGCGAATTTCCTATTTCCCATCCAATCATCAAGATTTTTCACGAAGAGTGCTAATGAGGAGCTCTGTTTGACATAGATAGGTAGTCTGTTCCAGAGTATGGGAAGTCTCTGGGACAGGAATCTATCCCTCCAGCATGTTCTGTTTATTGTGGTGACAAGGTTTAGGTCCCTAGAGCATGTAGTTCGGAGGGGTTGGGATTTCTTTAAGTGGAGCATGTCCAACAGTTCTGGGTTTGACATAGCTTTGTATGTTAGGCAGAGATTGCCTCTGAGTAGGCGATAATGCGACCGAGTAAAGCTGGAGTTTTTTTAGAAGGTCTGCGTAGGGCATCTGTTTGAGGCCAGTAATCCTCTTTGTGAGGTATTTCTGTGGCCTTTCCAGTTGTTGTAGATGTTTTGTGAGCTACATACCAAAAGGGGCGTTGTACTCTATAATGGGTCTAATGAGTCATCTTATTGTGGTATCCAAAAGCATTTGTCTATCATCCTCTCAACTGCAAAGTCATGCATCTACCATTTCCTTTTTAGGATTAGCTACTCCTTCTACCCTAATACACCAATCTCCCCGTTGTCATTTTCTCTTCTCTGTCTGCTCATTCATGTTTCTTATCCACCTGTCTAATGTTCCACATTCTTAACATCTTGTTTCTCATCTTTCCCTGTAATTTCCTAAATTTATCCTCAGTTTCCCCATCTCCCAATATTTCATATTACATCTTGTACTAACATGATCTGTTTTACTTCCATATATGTGTGCATTTGTCATTTTCTCTTTATTAAATGCAAACATTGGAGCCTTCTCATTATGGCTGCTGGTTGTATTATATATTGTAAGTTCAACACATGTGTACAGAAGCATGTACACATACAGGGGTGGGTATAGCAGGCTGTAACGTAGGTGGTCATTAGGCTATGTAGAGAAAATCCTTAAGAAAGCCAGGATCATGACTGTTCTGTGATCAGCTGTCACACAGTGGGTAGCAGACAGACCATGATCCTTGTAGGGGGTCAGATGTACAATAGTAGGCACTAGGATAAAAACAGCATACAAATATTATCTTCCCTTTTAGCTTGGACACTGACTATGAAACGTAAAGTTCTTTTTCCTTTAATTCCCCTCCTGAATAAGCTTCATTTAATGAGTATATTTTCTTAATTGAAATGCCATTGCAGGTGGGAGTTAGAGAATTTCCCTTTCTTCAAATCAGGTATACTTACATATTGAAATGCTAGTGTCCTGAGTGGCTGTGAAATGTTGGCACTCAAAATGGGGTCTATATTAGAACACCGAACATTCAAAATGTCGAGTGTTCTAATATCGAAACCTATGAATCAAAAATTTAAAACATCGAACATTCAGAACAGTGAATTTTTTCCTAGGGAAAAAATTTGCTGTTCCAAAACATATACACACAACACAAGCACACCAAACAAACAGCAATCCACACACATACACCAAAACTCTTACACCTAACCCTACACTAAACTATACATACACCACTAACTATCCACTTACCTTAACCCAAAACCTAACCCTAAGATCCATCACTATCACACAGTCACCTCACCCACGCCCTAACCCTAACTCACCTACCCCACCGTAACCCTCACGTCCACACAATCGCACACTTACCTGACCCGCGCCCTAACCCATTCTAACCCACCCTAACCCTCACGTCCACACATTTGCACACTTACCTGAACCCAACCTGTAACTTTCCACCACAGCGCTGAAAATACCAAAGCAACAGAAATGGACAACCGAATTCTTTCCCTGGGAAAAAATTTGGTTTTCTGTTTCTTCAAAATTTTCAGTTTCAAAACGGGTCGATATTAGAACACTCGAAATTTTGAACATTCGGTGTTCTAATATAGACCCCTCAAAATGACAAGTGGCGAAAAAAAGACCAAAAACCTAAAGAAGAGCGAATCTTGAAAATTGCTGTTCTCCAAGCCGCCCCCCTTGCACCCCCCCAAACTTATATATACAAACTCTGAGATCGCCATACCTTGGTAGGAGATGGAATATTCTTTGAAATTACATCTTAGACTTAGTATATGTAAGTCCGTACTTTTGGCCATTCAGTCTCAGCATTTTGGGACTCACTGCAGCAGGTCCTGACATTTCAAATAGTTACTGTCCTTAGCCTGTATGTGTTCTTCCACTAACACCAGTTTTTGAAGGTGTTTGTAAACCATTTTCACAGCAGCCAGATTCTCAGTCATCTGCTGCTAGGAGGTTAGATAAGTTTCCCAGAGTCATGGAGCAGTAAAATGTTTCCTCATTAAAACCCTGTAGCTGATACTTAGTAACTCATCTGAATGTGACTACGGGGTCTGAAACTTGATGCATTCATTGCTTTGCCTAGTAATAGGTATAGCAGAATTATTGGCAGTTTTAATAGACTTGTACTTCATCAACCTTGGCTTTTAGAGCTGTCAACTCCTATAATGATGTAGTTAAATGGGTGAAATACTACAGCAAAAATGAGAATAGGACCAAATCCTAGCCAACGTATCAAAAAGAAAGCTATAAAGCTCAGCCAAGTAACACCTAAGACTGATTCTCATGTTATAAAGTCTGGATGCTGTGTAGAGTGGATAGTGCTGGTGTTTTTTCAGGAAATAGATGCATGGCTTTGTCCATAGTCCTTCTCTGATCATGTGAAGGTAAGGATATTAAAATACTGATATATGCCACTTCCTATTATTTGGCCTCCAACTTCAAAACTCATCCAATATATCCCATAAAGGAAAAATATACAGGGGATTAGAAAACCTTTTCATTCAATCTTTCTGAAATACATCAGAAATTACTTTTCCATTTTTTTCCATTTTTGGAGAAAAAAACAGAGTTGAAAATGTTAGGCAAGAACATCAGAACTCAGCCCAAGAACCTGTTCCCATCTCTTATCAATTATTTCCAGAAGTATTATCTGTTGTAGTCTGTTTCTCTACCTAAGCAAGTAAACATCCACAGGAACCTTGTCCAAGCAGTAAAAAGTTGCGTCCACACAGGAACAGTTGTCTAAACGCAATTTAATGAAAAAAAATACAAGCGTTTTCGCTGCAACCTCTGTCGCAGCTTCTTCAGAGATAAGAACAAACAGTCAAAGCAGTTACAGATGTTTTTTAAAAAGGGGAGTAAGTGCAGGAAGTGATGTAAAATTGTGACAGCATCCAAAACAATTACGCGGGGTTTCCAAATCATTACCTCTCGTTAACCATTCGAGTTAAATATTCAATAACCAAATAAGATTATTTTAAATAATTCAGTTACAATAAAAAGTTTTTTACAAACTTAAAAAACACTTTTAAGACCATTATGAGTTATTGACACAATTACATTGTTGACTCCTGGCGTATGTTTAAATCAAGAAAACATACCCAGAAGTTCAGAATATTCAATTGTTCAAGTGTATGTGTCTATAACTAGTGAAAAAAATAAAAATAAAAATAAAAAGCAAAACCAAGTAATAAAATCCTAATAACTCTAACACTAGTAATAAAGGCCTGCTAACTCAAGCCTTAACGTATAATAAAAATACAGAAACTGGTGTAAGTATTGGTATTAAATACGGGTAAGTTAACTAACACAAAAAAAGGGGGAGGGGGGTTACTACTAAGCCTCAAGGTCAAGTTACTGTGTAGAAAGTACACTTGTATGCTAAACAATAATGCATCATAAAAAGGTAGTAATTAAGAAAATTATGTGTATACTACCCTAACAAGTGGTACCTTTGATATCTATCTTAAGTAACTCCTTAATTTCAAGACCGAAGAAATATTACAGTTTTCATTGAGCCCTGGATGGCGGAAGGCATCAAGCCTCAATTGCCATTCCAGTTCTCGATTCTCAAGGATTAATGAGAAGGGACCACCCCTTGTTTTTATTGGTACTTGGTCTATGGCCATAAAACAAAAACTATGGCCTGGATTAAAATCAACATGCTTGGCGAGCGCATTTTCATGCTTTTTATTTTTGATGGCATACATGTGTTCATAAACACGGTCACGGACTCTACGGTCCGTTTTGCCAATATAAAAAGCAGAACAGCAATCGCACTGGGCAAGGTAAATTATAGACCTACTTTCACAATTTAGAGGAAAGTGAATGGAATATTTTCTATTCCTGATGACAAAGGTTTCACCCGCTTTGACTTTATTACACCAATTGCAAAATCCGCAAGGATACATGCCTTTCCTTTTATTAAATGTATAGAGAGTTAAGTCTCTTTGTAACATTTCTTTAAGGTTACTTCCTCTTTTAAACACAAATGAGGGGGACCGGCCTAATTTCTCCGTTAGAATTGAATTGTTGGTTATAAAATGCCAATTTTTTCGTATAATAGATGAAATAGTTTTAGAATTCATACTAAAAGTTGTAATGAAACTCAAGGAGAAATCACGTTTCTCTCCTGCAGTAATTAAACCACAGTTTATATCATGTCCTCCTCCCGAAACAAGTAACGTTTCGGAATTAGGTGGACTGGATGGAAGGGAATGTGGTTGACCCAGAAGTGGTCAACCAAGTGGTCAGATATTACACCGGATTCCTTGACGACATGTTTTTCATGTTCAAAGGGAGTAACCTTGATGCAACTGTTTTTGTTAACACCTTGAATGAAACAACAGAGTTTTTAAAATTTACATCTAAATTTTCCCCATTTGAGATTGATTATCTCGACGTGAAGCTTGTCAAGGATGTAAACAATAAAGTTTATACCTCAAAAGTCTACAGGAAACCCACATACTGCAATTCCCTCCTCCATTATTCTAGTTACCATCCGTATCAACAAAAATGGTCCATAGTAAAGGGTCAGTTAGTAAGAGCAGGAAGAATGTGTAGTACAGTCCTGGACTTTCGGTCTGAATGTGCCTTTTTGAAGGAAATGTTTACCAACCGTGGTTACCCTGTACAACTCCTGAATGAATTAATCCTAGAGGTGGATTTTAAAAGGATTAATGGGTTTTACAAACCACTTCTGGGTCAACCACATTCCCTTCCATCCAGTCCACCTAATTCCGAAACGTTACTTGTTTCGGGAGGAGGACATGATATAAACTGTGGTTTAATTACCGCAGGAGAGAAACGTGATTTCTCCTTGAGTTTCATTACAACTTTTAGTATGAATTCTAAAACTATTTCATCTATTATATGAAAAAATTGGCATTTTATAACCAACAATTCAATTCTAACGGAGAAATTAGGCCGGTCCCCCTCATTTGTGTTTAAAAGAGGAAGTAACCTTAAAGAAATGTTACAAAGAGACTTAACTGTCTATACATTTAATAAAAGGAAAGGCATCTATCCTTGCGGATTTTGCAATTGGTGTAATAAAGTCAAAGCGGGTGAAACCTTTGTCATCAGGAATAGAAAATATTCCATTCACTTTCCTCTAAATTGTGAAAGTAGGTCTATAATTTACCTTGCCCAGTGCGATTGCTGTTCTGCTTTTTATATTGGCAAAACGGACCGTAGAGTCCGTGACCGTGTTTATGAACACATGTATGCCATCAAAAATAAAAAGCATGAAAATGCGCTCGCCAAACATGTTGATTTTAATCCAGGCCATAGTTTTTGTTTTATGGCCATAGACCAAGTACCAATAAAAACAAGGGGTGGTCCCTTCTCATTAATCCTTGAGAATTGAGAACTGGAATGGCAATTGAGGCTTGATGCCTTCCACCATCCAGGGCTCAATGAAAACTGTAGTATTTCTTCGGTCTTGAAATTAAGGAGTTACTTAAGATAGATATCGAAGGTACCACTTGTTAGGGTAGTATACACATAATTTTCTTAATTACTACCTTTTTATGATGCATTATTGTTTAGCATACAAGTGTACTTTCTACACAGTAACTTGACCTTGAGGCTTAGTAGTAACCCCCCTCCCCCTTTTTTTGTGTTAGTTAACTTACTCGTATTTAATACCAATACTTACACCAGTTTCTGTATTTTTATTATACGTTAAGGCTTGAGTTAGCAGGCCTTTATTACTAGTGTTAGAGTTATTAGGATTTTATTACTTGGTTTTGCTTTTTATTTTTATTTTTATTTTTTTCACTAGTTATAGACACATACACTTGAACAATTGAATATTCTGAACTTCTGGGTATGTTTTCTTGATTTAAACATACGCCAGGAGTCAACAATGTAATTGTGTCAATAACTCATAATGGTCTTAAAAGTGTTTTTTAAGTTTGTAAAAAACTTTTTATTGTAACTGAATTATTTAAAATAATCTTATTTGGTTAGTGAATATTTAACTCGAATGGTTAACGAGAGGTATTGATTTGGAAACCTCGCGTAATTGTTTTGGATGCTGTCACAATTTTACATCACTTCCTGCACTTACTCCCCTTTTTAAAAAACTTCTGTAACTGCTTTGACTGTTTGTTCTTATCTCTGAAGAAGCTGCGACAGAGGTTGCAGTGAAAACGCTTGTATTTTTTTTCATTAAATTGCGTTTAGACAACTGTTCCTGTGTGGACGCAACTTTTTACTGCTTGGACAAGGTTCCTGTGGATGTTTACTTGTATCTAGTTTTTTTCGTTCATATCTCTACGTAAGCAGCTTGGAAGCAAATATTTTGTTTTTTCAGCAGCTTCTTGGGTAAGGAAAATAGTGCCAAAAGGATACATTTTGGAGTTTTGGACAAATCTTTTCTCAGGACCCATTCTAGTCGCACTAAGAGATCAGTGACATCTTGCATTCTTACTGATATACTCACTGGGAGAAAAGTACTTAAACCAGTACCTTTGCTAAGAGAAGGAAATGGTTTTACTAAAGATTTCCTTCTGATTTCAAAAAGGATTACTGTTGTAGACTTTGCAAACTTGAAGTCATTTATAAGAACAAGAAAATTTAATATTTTGGCATTCTCCCTTCCATTTTATGCAGGATGCCTTGTTAGTCACTCTATATGTGCTGAATTTCTAACTTCACATTCCTGTCCGTGAAGGGCACAGGCAGTATGTGAAATTTTGTGCAGAAGCATTCCACATGTGATTTACCTCCTTTTTGTCTGGCCTTTCTCCTTATCCTATACTGTTAACAAGACATTTAACACAAGTGTATGCTCATCTATGGTTAATGAGAATTCATATCTACTCATATATGGCCATTTGCCTGATTCACTGTCCATCTTCATAGTCTGGGCCTTTCTGTGCAGCAGGTTTTTCAATACTTTCAGACTATGATCTTCAGACTCTTTAATACTAATAACCACACCCTACTGCTTCAGAAATTAAAAAAATTATTGCTTTTTCGGTGAGGTGGTTTAAAAATTGCCTATCAAATAGGTCCTTCAGGGTCATAGGTCTCAACTTAGTGCTGAAACAGGTAGTCACTTAAGGCATATCTTGGAGGTCCTGTGCTTAGTCCCCTTCCCTTCTTCCACCTTATTAATGACCTTTCCTGAATCCTACTATCCTGAATTAAACTTCACGCTTCATGATGATTATACAGTAATGACAAGGTCACACATCTGATAAGGCCCTCACCTCAATCTTTGCAAAATGATTTTATGCTAATATAGATCTGGCTTACTCATAACAAACTTTCTTTGTATTCCAAAAATATTATTGTGATAATCTTTGGAACTCCATAAAGGTTGGGTAGCTTTAAGAAATTAATCATCACTGACCCATCCAGTAATCCACTACCCCAAGCAATTCTAAATTGGCACTAATTCTGCTGTTTCAGTTGTGGAATCCTTCATGTTTTTGGGATCTATAATCTCCCGGGACTTGAAGTGGGAAACCAGTGTAGGGCCCATCATAAAAAAAGGCACAACAGCGAATACTTTCTGTGATAGCTGAGGAAGTTCAACCTCCCACAGGAACTGTTGATTCAGTTCTGTACAGCAGTCATTGAGTCTGTTCTCAGATCATCCATAATGGTGTGGTTTGGATCTCTGTCTAATCAACAAGAATATGTTACATCAAATATTCAGGTCTGCCAAAAATATCATTGGTGCTAGTTTGCCCTCCTTACAGGACTTGTACTATTCCAGAGTCATGAAAAGGGCAGGGAAGATAATTACTGACCCTTCACATTCGGGCCACCGTCTTTTTGAACTCCATCAGCCAGGTGTTATAGATTAATACACACCCAAACAAGCAGATATAAGAACAGTTTTTTCCCACAGGCCATCAAGTTTATAAACGGTCAACTCAGCTTATTAGGCTGGGGTATTCTTTTTCCCAAGCGTCCGAGGATTCTGCAGTATTGTTTACATATTGTTAATACTTGTTTCTTTCAGAGTTTATTTCAGTATTTCTTGCACTGAGTTGCACTCTGGACCTTGTATGTATATGTATATTTACTTTTTTGTCTTGTTCTTAATAGTTGTATGTATGTCATTTATGTAATTCATACTTAAAGAGTCACTGAAACCAGAGTCAAATTCCTTGTATGTGTGCATACTTGGCCAATAAATGTGATTCTGAGTCTGAGATATTTCCATAGATTCATATCTCACATTTCATCAGCACACAGAAACACAGGTAGCTAAAGTAACTCTGTTGCAGTTGTCCTATAAACAACTGCAGCAATTGAGGTTGGGGGATTTGTATTGGGGGAGGGGGGTTGTATAATGGTTAAAGTGTTTACCTCCAAGAGACAAGGTACAGGGTTTGATTCTCTCCTTTGGAAGGAAATTAGCTAAGCTTAAAATTATCCACAAGGGCAGCTAGTCTGAAACCAGAAATGCAATTGCTATTAACATACTTCTCCAAAGGCTCAAATACAGTCTACCTGTTACTGTTTTTTCTATCCTTATAAAATTATTGCAGATGACAAAGAGCAAAATACTGTGCTTTATGAATTTGTCCTGCAGCAATGAACATCACTGTCTACCTGTTTCATAAGTTGGTACTAGGCTATCGGCCCTAGGGCCTATACAAGCCTAGCCATAACAATTCCCTGGCTATTTCTTCCCACAGTATTTACTTCCCTGGATCCCTGTCTAACAGGCGACTGACAAGATCCCCGGGGTGAATTTCCTATCTCCCATCCAATCATCAAGGTTCCTTTTGAAGAGAGACAAAGAGGCGCTCTGCTTGACATGTATGGGCAGTCTATTCCAGAGTCTGAGGAGTCTCTGGGTCAGGAACCTATCCCTCCAGCATGTTTTGTTCATTGTGTTCATAAGGTTTAGATCCCTGGAGCGTGTGTCTCTGTGGGATTGGGATTTCTTTAAGTGTAGCATGTCCAACAGCTCTGGGTTTGACATGGCCTTGTATGTTAAACAGAGATTGCCTCTGAGTAGGCGATATGCGACAGAGTATAGGTGGAGTTTTTTTAGACGGTCAGCATAGGCCATCTGCTTTAGGCCTGTGATTCTTTTGGTGAGGTATTTCTGCGGCCTTTCCAGTTGTTGCAGCTGTCTTGAGAGGTACATACCAAACGGGGCATTTTATTCTATAATGGGTCTAATGATGGATGAGTACAGTGGGACAATGACCTCCTTTTTTCTGGATGAAAAGCCCTTAATGATGAGGTGTGCCACATCAAAAGATTTCCTGACTGTTGTGGCGATGTGATTATCGAAGGTGAGACCACTGTCCACCTGTGTCCCTAAGTGTCTTATCACACTTTCGGTGTTTAGTGTACTGCCACCTGTGTGGTAATTTATGGGTACATGTTTTTTTACCAAAGGGGATAACTATACATTTCTTGGTATTGAGCTTGAGCCCATGGCTCTGGCACCAAGCATCTGTTTCTGTAAGGCCCTTTTGTAGAATATCCACATCATTTGGGGATTCAGTAATGGCTCCCAGTTTGCAGTTATCTGTGAAATTTGTTAGCCAGAGTCCCTTAGTGTTGGCCTGTACTTCAGCGAAGTAGATGCCAAACAAGAGCGGTCCCAGGACTGAACCCTGAGGTACTCCACTTGTCACTTATCTGGAGCTGGATTTGGAGTTGGCTACTTTTATAGTGTGGGTTCTGTCGGTAAGCCAGTTGCCAACCCATCGAGTGATGTAGGGATTAATGCCCAGGTTAGTAAGTTTATCTATGATTCCAGAGTGGGGGATGGTGTCGAAGGCCTTGGGGAGGTCCAGATAGGCTGTATGGACCACCTTACCCTTGTCCACGGCTCTGGAGACTGATTCGAAGAAGTCAGTCAGGTTCAGGAGACAAGATCTGCCCTTCACGAACCCAAACTGCATGGGTTCCAGTGTTTGAAGGTTGCCAATGTCTTTGCTTATAAGTTCCATGATAATACATTCGATGACCTTGCAGATCAGGCTCGTCAGACTGATGGGGGTAGTAGTTCCTGGGATCCAAGGTGATCCCCCTTGAGAGTGGGATAACTGTAGCTGTGCAGAACTCAGTGGGCATAAAGCCTGAGGTGAGGCTATGATTAAACATGACACTTAGGTGAGGTGCCAGTTCATTTTGTAGTTCATGTAGTACACAGCCTGGGATGTCATCTGGTCCCATGGATGCTGTGTTCTTAGCTTTGTAGAGTGCGTTTTTTACTTGTGTGGCCGTTATTACTGGAATTTGGCAATATTTAGGGGGTAAGAGGGGGGGTGAAGTTTGCACTGAATCGATCTGCCAGGATATTCCCAATATCCTTGGGATCAGTATATTTAATGACATTCTGTTGTAGCTCAGAGCAGAACTGAGCATTGCCATTTAGATTATTGACATAGCTATAGAATGTCTTGTGGTTGTCTTTGGAATCTTTGGCAATTTTATTTTCGTAACTAGCTTTGGAGGATTTTATGAGTGATCTCAGCTTCTTACTTAGACTGGTAAGGGAGTTTTTTGCATCCTGGGATTTTCCTCTTTTCTGCAACAGTTTCTTCCTTTTGTTGTAAAGTTTGTTTATGGCAAGGGACCACCAGATTGGCTTCCTTTTTTTGGAAGAGAGCATCTTGGTTCTATTGGGGATGGCATGATTCATGCACAAGTGGATGTGCTCGAACAGTGCCTTAGTGTAGGATTCAGTAGTCGAACTATCAGTTCTCATCTGCATGGGTGTCATGAAGTTTGTCACGTCTGACTTGAGTAGCATGAAGTTGGCTTTGGAGAAGTTTTTTTATGGAGGTTTCCTTACTGGGGGGTGGGGGTGGGATGTGGATATCAAGGGTGATTAGCTTATGGTCAGACCTGACCAACGAGGTGGTGACCATAGGTGTGGAGCATAGATTTCCCATGTTGGTAATGACCAGGTCTAGGATATTGGAGCCCCTGGTGGGACTAAGGATTAGTTGATCCAGGGCGTTGGAATTTATGAATTCCAAGAACCATTGGGCAAAGGTGTTGGTACATGAGTAGTTTTCCCAGTTAATGGCAGGGTAGTTGAAATCATCCAGTATTAGGGTGTTTGGTTGTATCTTAATATTTTCCAGTATGTTTAGAAAGGTGTAGTGAGAATCTTGGAGCATGGTGGGGGATCTGTAGCAAGCTACAATTTGGATTGCAGTCTTACCTAATGTTAGTTGCACCTGGAAAATTTCAGACGCATTGTGTTTGGCAGCTAGCCTGGTGGTGTGAATATCCTTTGTGAATATGGACACTCCTCTACCTTTAGTGTTTCGGTCCTGGTTTGGTGGCCGAAAAGTGTGGTAAAAGTTGTAGCCTGGTATTGCAGGGGTGCTGTCTGGAGCCTTGAATCAGGTCTCAGTTACTGCACAGATATCAATGTTCTCCATTTTTTGGAGTGCCTCGAGAGAGTGCATTTTGAGGTTTAGACTTCTAGCATTGAGTAGCATTACCTTCAGATTTTGCATGCTTGTACCCATTACGGTGGTGGTTTTGTCCTTTGAACTTTGCCTAAAAAAGGCACTATAGGGGTGGCAAGAGCCTTAGCCAGTAACCCGACCCTAACATTCAAACTGATACATAAGTGCTATAGTCTGCCACTATGAAATAAATTAGTAACAAGAAGTACATAGTACAAACTAAGAAATCACAAAAGCTTGTAGTTACTTAGCCTCCCTTTCAACCTAACTAAAACTAAAAAGCACTCATCAAAATAACACCAGCCTCCTGAAACAATATAAATGAAAAAACAACAAAAACAAATGGACAACCTAAAATCTTTCAGAGACAAGTTGAGGTCATTTATGGTTGCGTTATTGATAATGGTTAAACTGAATGTACTCTAATGTTTCTCATATACTGTGATTTCTCAAGACATGCCACTACTCTAGAACAGATCCACATCCGGGTAAAAAAAGAAGTTATGTACTCACCATAACCTTCCATGTTTGTTGTCCATCTCGCCGTTCATTCTTACAATGATGGGTTCGGAACCGACTTGGCCGAATACATATCTGAAAGTCTCAAACCTTGCTCATGGCAAGAAGGTATCCCACAATGCAGTGGTGTAATTCCCCAGATCTTGTTTGCTGTTACAACTGAACAATATGTACACTATATACATATATCCAAGTCTATACTATACCTACTGGAAAGAAAAACAAGCTGAGACAAAGAACTCTTGAAAGTACTAAAAAAAGAAAAATCTACCAGGTCCACAAGGAGTCTTTGGCAGAGGGAAAGAGGGAGGGTTCGTAAGAATGAATGGCGAGATGGACAACAAACGTGGAACGTTATAGTGAGTACATAACTTCTTTATGTTATGCTGTCCATCTTGCCTTCATTCTTACAATGATGGGACAGCGACCCTAGCACCTTTACCCTGGGTGAATCGCGGGAGTACACCTTTAAGCACCGTGGAACCAAAGGATGCCCTGTCTCTGGAGGCCAAATCCACTTTGTAATGAGTGATAAAAGTTTGTGGAGTAGTCCAAGTAGCTGCTGCACAAATATTATCCATGGGAATTCTGGCTTGAAAGGCAGATGACGTAGCCATTGCTTTAGTGGAATGAGCCTTAACTTTGAAACGTAAATGCCTGTGATTTGAGTTATAGATGAATGTAATACAATTAGACAGTCAATTGGAAAGAGTAGTTTTTGAAACTGAGCTTCCTTTTTTTGCATCAGAGAAGGATACAAATAATTGGTCAGATTTTCTGAAGTCTTTGGTCCTATGCAAATAAAATCTGAGTTGTCTATGCATGTCCAGTTGATGTAATTTGTCCTCTACCTTGTTGCTATGATTACGAAAGAACACTGGAAGCTCTATAGATTGGTTTATATTGTTTGGAGAAGAGACTTTAGGTAGAAAGGATGGGTTAGTACGTAAGGATACCCTATCCTTATGAAAAATCAAATATGGCGGTTTAATAGAAAGAGCTTGCAACACTGACACTCTTCTAGCAGAAGTTATAGCCACTAAAAAAAAGGTCTTCCAGGAAAGGAACTTGAGGTCTGAAGATGAAGAGGGCTCAAAAGGTGGTAACGTGAGATGAGACAAACCAAAATTTAGATCCCAAGGAGAAAGGGGTTCCTTAAAGGGAAGTCTTAATAAGGAGGCACCTTTTAAGAAGGCTGTACACAACCTATGTGACATTAAGTTGGAAGTAGAATCACCAATGTGAAAATTTGAAATTGCAGCGAGATGAACCCTGATGGTTTCTGCAGCTGAGCCTTGTTGGAACAGTTCCACCAAAAATTCCAAATTAGAATGAATAGGTGCAGAAAAAGGATTGATGTTCCTGTTTTGAGCCCAAAGGGAAAACCTCTTACATTTACTAGAATACAGCTTTCTAGTGGAAGTTTTATGCGAAGACATTAAGATATGTCTAACTGTAGGAGTGAAATTGTGAAGCCTGACTAAATTGAAAAGTGGAGCAGCCAAGCTGTCAATTTTAGGGTGTGGAGAGAAGGATGAAGCTCCCCTGACATATGAGTCAGCAGATCTGGCACTGGGTCCAGAGTCCAAGGCTTATCCTGAAGATGAGGCCAAAGGAAGGGGAACCAAACTTGGCGAGGCCAGTAAGGAGCAATGAGAATTATCCTGCTTCCCGAGTATTGTGCTTTCTGAATTTTTCTAGGTATGAGAGGAAAAGCATAAAGAGGTCCCGAGGGCCAGTCATGAGCAAGTGCGTCTCTCGGTGTCTCCCCTGGAGGGGGGATTAGGGTAAAGTAGTTGCTGCACTTGGCATTCATGGAAGTGGCAAAGAGATTGCAGCAAGGCTGTCCCCATGTTCGGAAAATCATTTCCGCTACATTGTGATTGAGAGACCACTCGTGAGGCATTAAGATTGCTCTGCACAGCTTGTCTGCTATCACATTGGACTTCCCCGGAATGTGCATTGCAATTAGAAAGTGCTGAGAAGAAACTGCCCATTGCCACACTCTTAGGGCTTCTCGGCAAAGGGGGTAAGATCTGGTTCCCCCCTGCTTGTTTATGTACCAAACCACAGACATATTGTCTGACTGTATCGAATTGTCCATAGAGGAAGACAGTCTTAAATTGCTTGCAATGCAAGAAGCACTGTGGTCATCTCTAAAACATTTATATGCAAGTGAGCCTCATGTTCTTTCCATGTAGCTTGGACTGTTCTTCCCAGGTAATGCCCCCCCCCCCACCCTGGGAAGCGTCCGTGGTCACTGTAGCTATGGATTGATGAGGAACAAAGGGTTTGCCTATTGTCACCTGAGTGGAGTGTATCCACCATCTTAAGTCGTTGTTGCAAGATTCCATAATTCTGATCAAGTGAGACATCGGAAGCTCTTGAAGTGACCATTGGGAGAACAATAGCCATTGAAGGATCCTCATGGGCATTCTGGCAAGAGGGACCAGTGTAATCGTGGAAGCCATTGTTCCTAGTAATTTTAGAATTATCTTTGCTTTCACTTTGGTCTTGGGAAGGAGGTGAAGTATCTGCTGTCTGAGTGCTATAACTCTTTCTGTTGGAAGATGTGCTACCATGGAGGAGGTGTCTAGATCTGCGCCTATGAATGTAATATGTTGATAGGGCAACAAGGCAGATTTTTGAAAGTTTACTGTAATGCTCAGCTGATTGCAGATGTCCAAAGTTAGATCCCTGGCTTGTAGGGGTAGATGCTTGGTGGTGGCAGATAGGAGCCAGTCATCTAGATAGGGGAAACACTCTGAATCCTAGATGTCTCAGGTGAGAGTGTCTTTTACTTTGGTTCCAAAGAGTGAGGAACCATCAAAAGGGGTGCTAGTAAAGGTAGACTTAAATGGCTCTGCAAAATTGCACATGCGCATCCAGGAGTGTCTCCTAAGGGAAACTCTGGAACCCGCTGCCCTGCTCGCTCCATCTGCTGCATGGGATTTGAGCCTCATGGAGGAGTTGACGATGGAGTTTAAGGTGGACAGCTGGGAGGAGACCTTCTCATTCACCCCCACAGCTAATGAACCTTGTAGAGTATCTCCTAGCTCTTTCAGGAGATCTCTTTGTAGCCTTGTAAAGTGGGATAAGTTGTTCAGCGATCGCAGTGAGAAAGTCGCTGACGAAAAGACACGCTTCCCATATCTGTCCATCATTCGAGAGTCTTTATTCAGAGGATGAACAGATGAGGAAGTCTCTGCAAGTTCCTTCTTGGTGGCTGCTGCCACCACCATAGCATCTACGGGTACCCCTTGGTTAGAAAATCCTTGCCCGAAGGAGGTGACAAAAATTTGTTTGGCCTCCGAGGGGCCGGTTCCATAGTGTCAGGTGACTCCCATGCCATTCGACTAACCAGGTCCATTAGCTCATCGAAAGGCAGAGGCACCCAGGAGGCTGAAGGTTGATATCCAAAAGCCTTCGGGTACACTGACTCCTCATCAGAAGGGGTGGAGGCCTGCCAGCCGCCTCTTTGCTTGAAGATCTCTATAATATCTGCAAATGAGATATCAAAAGATGACCGTGGGGTCCCTTCAACTCATTAAGGTCAATGTCTGAAGTGATGGACTTGTCTGGGGAGTCAACATGCTTCCTCTTGTAGGTTCTCTTCCAAGATGGCTCCTCAGAAGGATATTCTGGGGAGGCCTCAGAGGACAGGGGTTCACCCATTGGGGGATCCTGAGGCTCTGGATCTCTGCTGTCCTGTGGAATGGGTGGTGCTGAGACAGTAGCTGGTGCCTTAGGGGGACGAGTACTAGTATCCTTCTGTGGTGCTGAATGGGTAGACAACACACTCCTCTTCAGCTCAAAGGTGGATCCCGCTGGCTCCAAAGACTCCCTTGGCTCCAAGGAGACCAAGGAAGGCACCGGAACCAATGAGATCAAACCCGAGGCCAATGTAGGAGTCGAGCTAACCCGGGCCGATGCCCTGAGCGGTAGACTTGGCACCGAAGAAGATTGGGGCCGAGAATCCCCCCCCCCCCAGGGCCGACCAGGGAACCCCGGCTCCCAGACTCCCCAGACGTCACAGAGAGAGTCGAAACAGATGTTGACTCCATGAACACATAAGGGGGTCCCGGAACCGATGGATCCACAGTAAGCGGTATCAAGCACCCTGGCTCTGAAGGACCATCTTATCTCAGTGGAGGAACAACAGTGGGTATAGTAGGCTCCGAGACCAAATGAGTGGGAGCCAAGAATAATTTAGTCAGCGCTGGCGACTTAAGGAGTTTGCACACCACCCATTCCACAGCATAATCTGATAAGCTCCTGGTGGACCTGGAAGATAGGGATGGAGAGTGAGACCTATGAAGGATTGGAGATCTCAACGTCGGAGAAACCGGCGAAATATCCATGGACTGGCTCTGAGTGGAGGTATCTTATGGCTCCGAAGGCTTTGGATCCGAAGTACCAGACCTGTCAACCAAAATGACCTCCGACGGCTCTGAGGATTGTGGAGCCGAGGACGAAGTGGCCTTGGAAATTTTTGGAAGTTTGACTGGTGGCTCCGACTGAGCCAATTTTGTGGGTGAATGCCTTTTTTGAGACTTATCCTTTTTAGGGGAAGGAGACGAAGATGAGGAAGAAGAACTATGGATGGCTTCCTCAAAAGAAGGCTTTAAGAGCCCTTTCAGAATCAGTTTGTTTCTCCTTTCCTGAAGTACTCTAGCACTAAAAGAGTGACAAAAGATGCAGTCTTCTTGGCGATGAATGGCACCAAGGCAATAAGCACATACATGTCCATCTGTGATGGACATTTTTTGTGAGCACTTCTGACATTTTTTTAAAGCCCGAAGGCTTATGTTTTCTCTCTCTTTTGGGTCTTTGGACATATTTGAGGTAAGACCCCTAAGGCGACAGCAATAACAACAAGAAAAAACTTAGCTAAAAACTAATGAAGAGCAAAAGCTACACCAAAAGGTTACTATGGGACAAACATAAGGAAAGACACCAGAGGAAGAAAAATAGAACCTCTAACTAAAACAGTTCTATTTTCTAGACAAGACAATAATACAGTACAAGCCCTCTAACTCAAATGGGAGAATAGCTCTGTAACTTAAACGAGCTATAAGAAACTATCAGACAACACAACAACCACTACAAGGGATACCAAAAGAGCCTACAAAGCGACGGCAAAAGCTGTGCTAAGGAGGAAAAAACTATCACTACCTAACAGAGAGCAGCAAGGAGGCACAACAGTTAAATATAATAAGAAATAAGCTATTTATAATCAAATATAACAATTTTAGAAAAAAGGGTAATAGAAAAATTTGTCACAACTTAGCCACAGCCAAGATGAGCGCATCCAACCTCGTAAAATGGCAAACGAGATCTGGGGAATTATACCATTGCATTGTGGGATACCTTCTTCCCACGAGCCAGGTTTGAGAGTTTCAGCTATGTATTCGGCCAAGTCGGGGCCGAGGATCGGCTCTGAACCCGTTATTGTAAGAATGAAAGCGAGATAGGACATGGCCAAGATGAGTGCATCCAACCTCATAAAGAGGCAAACTAGATCTGGGGAATTATACCACTGCATTGTGGGATATCTTCTTGCCATGAGCCAGGTTTGAGACTTTCAGCTATGTATTCAGCCAAGTCAGAGTCGAGGATTGGCTCCGAACCCATCATTGTAAGAATGAAGGCGAGATAGGACAACATAACATCAAAGCTCTTCCTTGCCCCTATTCAAACACAACTTAGATGAATGGATGGGAGTAAGGTAAGTTACCCCAGGACTGTTTCCTGTGCTACTAACAGATAGAGGCAGAACTTAAATGCCTTATGCTGCATCAGGGTCCCTTTCAATACTCAGCATTATGACCCAAGAATCATTCATTCACAAATACAATATATAATAAAAACTCCAGCCAAGCTAGAACTTCCAATGAGTGACCTCCCAAGCCTCCTGTAACAGAGGCACATGGGATATATGCAAATGACCCTTATGAAGATCTGGTGTTTCAGCTGTATGGTGATTCTGATTGCCCATGACTTTTACATTTGAAGTCATTTTAATGGACAAGTTCAGGCAAATAAAGCCAAACCCCACTAGCTATGGATATGCATATTTTGGCCTTATGACCTTGTCAGCATAGCATAAGCACAATGCTGACGAAGCATAGGAAACACAGAGTTGTTATACCCAGCTAATGTCCATTATCATTAGGGTGACTGCAAAATATCAGAAATAAATTAAAACAAAGAGTTAGAAGGTCACACTGAAAAACCACAGAAAAACTAAATGAAAACTCCAGCCAAGCTAGAACTTCCAATAAGTGACCTCCAAAACCTCTTGTAACATAGGCACATGGGATATATGCAAATGACCCTTATGAACATCAGGTGTTTCAGCTATATGGTGATTTTGATTGCCCATGACTTTGACATTTGAAGTCATTTTAATGGACAAGTTCAAGCCAATAAAGACAAACCCCACTAGCTGTGGATATACATATTTCGACCTTGTTGTGACCTCATCAGCATAGCATAAGCAGAGTGTTTTATTAAGCATAAGAAACACAGGGTTGTTATACCCAGCTAATGTCCCTTATCATTAGGGTGACTGCAAAATATTCCAAATAACAAATTAAAAAAAAGAGTTAGAAGGTCACACTGTAAATCCAATCAGAAAAAACTAAATGAAAACTCTAGCCAAGCTAGAACTTCCAATGAGTGACCTCCCAAACCTCCTGTAACAGAGGCACATGGGATATATGCAAATGACCCTTATGAACACCAGGTGTTTCAGTGGGTCTATATTGCAACATCGAATGCTTAAAACGGCGAACGATGTTACATTGACACATTTTCGGCAAAAGCCGAAAATGTCGAATCCAAAGAACAGCGATTTCTTTCCTAGGGAAAGAAATCACTGTTCCAACCCCTGCAAAAAAACCCACATTACACACTTCCAAACACATACACACATACCCAATCCTAATTATACCCCCCCCAAAAAACAGTAAACAACTAAATACACATATGCACATAACCCAAACATACATTTAACGAAAAAAAAAAAACAGTAAACATTTTAAACCATATGTACTTACCTTAACCTGGACCCTAAGGTCAGTAACTCTCGCACATTTACATAAACAGCTCCAATGGACATTAGCTGGGTATAACAACCATGTGTTTCTTATGCTTAGTCAAACACTCTGCTTATGTTATGCTGGCGAGATCATAACAAGGCCAAAATATGCATAGTCATAGCTAGTGGGGTTTGGCTTTATTGGCCTGAACTTGTCCATTAAAACGACTTCAAATGTAAAAGTCATGGGCAATCAAAATCACCATATAGCTGAAACACCTGATGTTCATAAGGGTAATTTGCATATATCCCATGTGCCTCTGTTATAGGAGGTTTGGCAGGTCACTCATTGGAAGTTCTAGCTTGGCTGGAGTTTTCATTTAGTTTTTTTCTGATTGATTTTTCAGTGTGACCTTCTAACTCTGTTTTAATTTGATATTTGGGATATTTTGCAATCACCCTAATGATAATGGACATTAGCTGGGTATAACAACCCTGTGTTTCTTATGCTTAGTCAAACACTCTGCTTATGTTATGCTGGCGAGGTCATAACAAGGCCGAAATATGCATATCCATGGCTAGTGGGGTTTGGCTTTATTGGCCTGAACTTGTCCATTAAAATAATTTCAAATGTAAAAGTCATGGGCAATCAGAATCAAAGGAGAGATTACTATCTACTTGGGTCCCCAGGTCCCTTATTACATCTTCCATATTTAGGGGACTACCACCTATGTGGTAGTTTGTGGGTACTTTGTTTTTTCCAAAGGGGATGATTATGCAATTTTTGGTATTTACCTTGAGGCCATGATTTTGACAGCAGGTATCCATCTCTGTGAGACCCTTTTGGAGGATGTCTGTGTCAGCCAGAGAATTAGGTATAGCCCCTAATTTGCAGTCATCTGCGAACTTGGTCAGCCATAGTCCTCCTGTGCTTGCCTGTACCTCTGAGAAGTATATGCTGAACAGGAGGGGTCCTAGGACTGAGCCCTGGGGAATGTAACCGGTTTAGAGTCTGACCTAGCTCCCGTAACTCTCACCCTGTTGGTTTTGTCCGTGAGCCAGTTGGCAACCCATTTTGTGACATAGGGGTTTATGTTTAGGCTGGTGAGCTTGTCTATAATACCAGAATGGGGAATGGTGCCAAAGGTCTTTGCGAGGTCTAGGTAGGTTGTGTGTACCACCTTTCCCTCGTCTATAGCTTTGTTAACTGTCTCAAAGAAGTCCACCAGATTTAGGAGGCATGATCTGCCCTTAACAAAGCCAAACTGGGTAGGGTCCAGTGTTCGGAGGTTCCCAATGTCTCTGTTAATGAGTTCCATGTTGATGCGCTCCATAGCCTTGCAGACCAAGCTAGTCAGGCTTATAGGGTGATAGTTCCCGGGGTCTGTTGTGGCTCCACCTTTGTGGAGCGGAATAACCATTGCTGTGCACCACTCTGTGGGTACGTAGCCTGTGGAGAGGCTGAGTTTGAACAGTGTGTTTAGGTGAGGGGTTAGTTCATCTTTGAGCTTGTGTAGGATGCAGCCTGGGACACAGTCCAGTCCCATTGATGCTGTTTTTGGCTTTGGAGAGGGCTGTTTTAACCTGAGTGTCTGTGATTTCAGGGGCTGTACATTCTTCTGGTATGGTTATGGGCCCTTTTGGGGGTGAGAGGGGGTGAGGTTTGCACTGAACCTGTCTGCCAGGATGTTGGCGATATCGGTCGGTTCAGTGTATTTTGTGCCATTCTGCACTAACTCTGAGCATTGCCACTTAGATTCTTGACATAGCTAAAGAATGCCTTGTGGTTATGTTTGGAGTCCTTTGCAATTTTTCTTTCGAAGCTAGCCTTGGGTGATTTTATGAGGGATCGTAGTTTCTTGCTGATACTGATCAGGGATGTCTTCCCTTCCTGGGATTTTGCTCTTTTCTGTACTAGTTTCCTCCTTCTGTTGTATAGCTTGTTTATGGCAGGGGTCCACCAGACTGGTTTCCTTTTCTTGGAGGTGTGAATCTTGGTTTTGCTTGGGATAGCATGATCCATGCATTTTTGTAGGTGCCCATAGAATGCATTAGTAAAGGATTTTGCAGCTTGGACACTGTTATCCTTTAGCATGGGGGCTTTGAAACTTTCCACCTCAGTCTTAAGTAATGTGAAGTTTGCTTTTGAAAAGTTTTTCATAGTGGTTTCCTTGACCGGGGGTGGGGACGGAATGTGGATATCCAGAGTGATTTGTTTATGGTCAGATCTAACCAGCAAGGGGTTGACCTCCAATGTGGAACACCGGTTGTCCATGTTTGTGATGACCAGGTCCAATATGTTGTCACCTCTGATGGGAGTGTTGACCAGTTGATCCAGGGCGTTTGAGTGTATTAATTCTAGGAAATGTTGAGCAAGGAGTTAGTACTTGAGTAGTTCTCCCAGTTAATGTTTAGGTGATTGAAATCACCCAATATTAGGGTGTTTGGTAGGACCTTTATGTTTGCCAGTGTTTCCAAAAATGTGGAATGGGGGTCCTGGGACATGGTGGGTGATCTGTAGCAAGCTACAATTTGAATTGCAGTTTTGCCCATTGTTAGTTGCACGTGGATGATCTCTGAAGCATCGTGCTGTGCCACTAATCTGGAGGTGTGGGTATCCTTGATAAATATGGATACATCCCCACCTTTTGTATTTCGGTCTGGGTTCTGTGGCCGAAATGTATGGTATGAGTTGTAGCCTGGTAGTGCTGGGGTGCTCTCTGAAGCCTTAAACCAGGTTTCTGTTACTGCACATATATAGATTTTTTTCCATACTGAGGAGTGCCTCGAGTGAGTGCATTTTGAGGTTTAGACTTCTGGCATTGAGTAGCATTATCGTCAGTTTTGTGTTACTTGTGCTATTTACGGCGGTGGGTTTGTCTTTTGAGCCTTGCAAAAAAAAGGCACTATGGTGGTGGGAAGAGCCTTGGCCAGTATTCAAAAGCCTAAGGGTGCCAGGTGCAAGCCGTCTTTAGCGAACCAGCATGGCTTGTTGAGCATGTTATCCCAGGCAGACAGACACTGGATCCCCTTTGAATGACACCAGAAACTTAGCCAGTTGTTAAAATTGATACTTTTTTCTTTATACCGTGGTATCATTCTTGGTGAGGGCAGGATGCTACTCAGGGTCAGGGTCATACCGGCCTGGGCTATGTGATCAGAGAGCTCTTCCATGTCTCTTTTCATGTAGTCCAGGGAGGTATGGCTCAGGTCATTCATACTAACATGGACAATGACAGAGTCGTATTTGTGCTTGTTCTGGAGTGACCTGAGTGCTTGTGTTATGTGACGGATCCTGGCACCCGGCAGGCAGCTAACAGTAACCTTCTCTTTGTTCAGCCTAGTGAGTGGGACTTCAGTGTGCCTGACTATAGAGTCACCTCTTACTAGTGTGTTGGGTATGTTATTTTTCCTTAAGGGCTGTGATTGCGTGGCACACAGGTTTTGTGAAGTATGTGTTTCATGGTTTATGTTGGGGGGTGGAGGTTGCTTGGATGTCTGCTTTGGAGGTCTCTGTTGCTGTTGCAGATTTTTATTTAGTGCCTCTGAGTATGTTTTTGTGTATTTATGTGTGTTTTTTGCCGGTGCTGGTTTAATGGGTCTATGTGAGACTGGTGGTGTGATGGAAGTATTTCCATTCTCCTCTTGACTGTCTGATCCAGTTTTGGGTTGAGAGAGCTTAGCCTCCAGTTTGGCTGTATAATTGCATCTCGTCTTCAGAAAGTTGCTACTTCCATGAGTTGTAGGAAACCCACACAGATATTTATATACTTAGTGTACATACTATATATACAACTTATTTTTACTTGTAAGATTAGTGTTAGCGCATTGTTTACAACCTTTACACTGTGTTAAATTTCCTTGATGTTTACCTATTTTATATTCTCATGAACACTCTTGATGTAAACACAAAGTAAGATTTTTCTCTGCGATTACTTGAGATGACTTTTTTCTTTTTAACACCCTTGATGTCTTGTAACTGGCTAATCATTTAGTGATAGGGAGAATGATTATCTCTATTTACATCAAAAATAAATGTACTTCAAGGCTGGTCAAACAGGACAATGCACTTGAGCTGCTCCATGTTCAAATCACCATATGTAAAATCCAGTACCACTTCCTTGCAAGCTATAGGTCCCCCTCTATGACTCAGGAACACATACAATGTATTTAAACTTATTAGAAACACAAACCATCCAACCCAATACCATATTCATGGGTGACTTTAATTACCCCACTATTAACTAGGAATCCTAAGCGACACCAAACGTACATGCACAGAGATTCCTGGATTTTGTAAACACAAACTCTCTGGACCAGATAGTCAGTACACTAACCAGAGGTGCAACCATACTGGATCTGCTTCTCACTAATATGGGAGACTGTTGCACACCCCCTACTGTAATGCCTTCCCTGGTAAGGTCAGACCACAAAATGGTCACCTTTGAAGTAAAAATAAAACCTGGACCCCCAGCTAAACCTGGAATATTCAGGGACTATTCTAAGGCTAACCTCCTGCTATTAAGTGAGAACCTGGCAAGATTTCGATCCCCAATAAACCCTGAGAAGACTGCTGCCTATGCAGAACTGGTAACAGAAACCCTATACAAGCATGGTAAAAGCTGCATAGAGGCAGATGTACCTGCAAGGAAGAAGTACAAAACTAACTCAAAAAACAGAAGGAAGAAAATCATGGCAAAACTTAAGAGGTGCAGCACCCAGCAGGATAAAAGCACTCTCATCAAACTAAACAAACAACTCAGAGGACAAGTAAAGTCTACCAAAGCCAGATTTTAGTTAATTTTGGCCTCCCAGGCCAAGGACAACCAGAAAGCATTCTATAGCTATGTCCGCACCCTCAAAGGCAGTACACAGTTTGTGTGCAGGGCTGATTGTAAATGGAGCCACCTATACTGAGCCAGAAGATGTAGCAAACCTCCTGGCTGATAAATTCAGCTACAACTTTACCCATCTCTCCCTCTCAACGTTCCCTCAGGAAATATCATCAAATATAACTCCCCCTACTATCACTAGGGGACAGGTCCTTAATGCTCTCTCTAAGACCAGGAACACCATCAGTGGAACCAGACAATATCCCAGGATGCCTACTAAATAGCATGAAACATGACCTATCAGGTCCTCTGGAATTATTATTTAATTGTAGCCTCCAAAAAGGCGTCATGCCTCATGAATGGAGAAAGGCAATAGTCATTCCTCTGCACAAATGTGTGCCATCTACAGACCCTGTAAACTACAGCCTCACTAGTGTTATATGTAAAGCCATGGAAAGAATTATCATGGAGATGATCAGTAGAGATATAGTAAACCTACATACACTGGACCCAACCCAGTTTGGTTTCATCAAGGGCAGATCATGCCTACTCAAACTGGTGGACATCTTTGAGAAGGTCACCAAAGCAATGGATGAGGGCAAAATCATTCACACTGCCTACCTTCACCTGGCCAAGGCATTTGACACAATACTCCACTCAGGCATTGTTGACAAACTCAAGAGGTTAGGTACAAATGCATATGTCACCGAGTGGATAGCCATCTGGCTGACAGACAGGACCCAGGAAATTAGAAATGGGGAGTCCACCTCTACAAAGAGGCCAGTCACAAGTGGAGTCCCTCAAGGATCAGTCCTTGGACCGCTCCTTTTTGGCATTTACTTCAAGGCCAATGTCAGTGGTCTCTGGCTGACTAAATTTGCAGATGTTTGCAAATTAGGAGCTATCATTGAATCTCACAGTGACACATGTTCTCCAAGAGGGGCTGACACATACATGCATACAACTGATGTCAGAGCCATGCACTAAAAATAATGCCAAAAAATGCATAATCGTATCCTTTGGGAAGTCATCCATCCCTGGTAACTATCCTATTGACAACATACCCCTTAGAGTTGACCCAGTAGTGAGGGACTTGGGGACACACATAAATAGTAATTTAGCCTTTGACCATCACGTGTCTACAGTGGTGAGAAAATCATTCTATGTTACACAACTTATAAACAAAGGTATGGCATCTAAGTCCAAGAAAGTCATTGTTCCACTGTATTCGGTATTCATCAGTCCTATCATTGAGTACAAAATCCCCTTTGGTATGTACCTAACCAGGCATATCCAACAATTGGGACATCCACAGATGTTCCTCACTAAAAGAATACAGTGCGCAAGTAAAATGTCCTATTCAGACCGCCTCAAGGCCCTATCACTGTATTCTGTCTCCTACAGGCTTTTGAGGGAAGATCTATGCCTGGAACACAGGGCATTGTCAGACCCCACTCTGATGGACCTCCTGCATATCCACAAAACAAACAGCACCAGAATTACCCATTCTAAAGACTTAAACCTTGCCTGTAATATAAATAGGACCTGCTGGAAAGATAGGTATGTATCCCAGAGACTACCCTGTCTATGGAACAGGCTCCCCATCCATGTGAACCAGAGTTCCTCCGTGACCCAATTCAGGTGCAACTTGGACAATTGGATGGGAAGCTGGAAATTCATCCCAGGTTTGGCACCATGGGCACAGGTAACTTGTAAATATTTCATCTCCCAGGCTCATGCTTACACTTATCAAGGGTATCAGAACTTGCCAGAGATTTGGGAAGCATGGCTAGGCTTAAAAAAGCCCTTGTGGTCGTTAGCCTAGTAAACAGCTTTGAACCTATGAACCTATGTAATTGTATGAAGAAATAATGTAGCGTTACATAAAAGTTTCTGTTTCATTCAGTAATATATTTTTATTACATCTTTGCCTGTTGGTCTGGGTCGTGATTGAAAAAATTCGTCAAACTAGACCAGTTACCCTCTTTTTAAGTAAAAATAAATAAAAAAAACATGTCAACAAGAATAAGCTAGATCTAATGCCCTGTCAGTCCAAAAAGTTTTGAAAAGCAATTCTGAACTCTGCGACATGTATGATTTCTAACCCCAAGGTAGAATGCAACAGAGAACTTTCTTTTGTTCACCTATCACAAGTTTTTTGACTTGCAAGGATGCTTCTTAAGACCTTGTGATACACATATTTTTCTGTCTGGATTTCATACAGGGAAAAAACACTGGTGCCTTTGGAAGCATTGGGACCAGAGATTTCAGTACTTTTTTTTTCTGTTTCGATTTCATATGAGATAATCCACTCTTGCCTTAGGAGTTTTGGGAATAGAGAGTTCAGTCATTGGTACATTTTAATATTTAAGAGAATCAATGCCTTACCTTTTTCCTCCAGACTATCAATGAAAATGTCAACAGACTGCTTGGACTTTACTTGGGGAACCAGTTTTCAAGATATGAGAATCCATGATTTTTAATTTCTTTCCCAAAATTACTGCCATGTAGGTGATGTTAGTTCATTTAGTACTCTAATGTTCAAGACAATATTGGAGCCAAGAGTTCTGCACATGGTCATAGATAGCACAACAGTACTGAAGTATATTAGCAGGTAAGGAACAACCCGTTTTAACATCTTTGCAAGCTAGATGTGACAGATGGGAGCAGATAGTTCAGCTATGTCTGTGTTCAGAAAGTTTGTTTTCCAAGCTATTAGAAAGCTATCGCAGATGCCGTAAGCACATAAATAGAAATCTTCCATGAATGGAAATTAAACAGGAAAAGTTGAAGAAGTATCTAGGTATTCCAGTAGAATGATCAGAGCAAAATAAGGTTTTATAACACAAGAAAATGGAGGGTTTTGCAATTTGGAAGCGGAAAAAAATATATATGTGTCTGTGCAATTGACTTGTCATATATCGCCAATCATAAATGCTGTCAGAGGTTTGAGGGTAACTGCAGACAACGTAGTTAAATGTGGAAACAGTGTTACTGTCATTAATAGGCAATGCTGTGCAGATCAAAGGGACATGTAATGAAGCACAATTTGTAGAAAGAAGGAATTCTTGGTGACACTGATAAGGTCCATTATTGAATACTGTGGAGCCTTATGTAATAAGTCACTGATAAGATCCTTTATGGAATACTATGGAGCATTATGCAATTACAGTGTATCTCAAATTAAAAAAAAAAAACAGAAAGAATGTAAAAAAATCACGTACAAGGTATTTTTGTGAATACAACTTTATTATGAAAGTAAGAGACATCTCAAACAACATATTAAGAGCATATTACTATAACACACAAAGCAATGTCAATATAAAAGAGTATATCATCATGTTAAAACATCACAGACATATGGAAAACTGCACCAGAATGTGTTCAGTTTATCATAGGCAACATCTCTTCAATATATTGCAGTGTTTATTATTGTTGCAGTGTATATCTTTGCTAATATCTTCTGTGACTGTTGTAGTACATGTCATTGCTAATGTCTTCATTTAATACCTTCCATTGTTGGAAAATTAAAGTTGTAGTCAGACTGCATTTGCACCAACCATTTTTGTTTGATGTGTGAGAGCCTGATGAAGTAAGGAAGGGGCCTCATATCCAGAATTGTAGGTTGGCAGAGGGGGATATCTTTCCCAAGAACTATAATAGCTGCATAATACATTTTCTCCCTTATTAATTTGCTTCTATGGCAGTACCATAATAGGTCCAAACTGTTAGCATATAATTCCCATTATTTCCAACAGCTGCCGGTACCCCATCCACTAGTCTTGATATGTGTTGAAGTAAGATGCTAAAAATATAATTTCATAAAATGTGTGAGGAAGACAGAATGCGTAGTTGACTATTTCTAATTTTGAATGGCCACTAATTTCCATATCATAAGATGAACATTGAATAAAAAGGAGGACCTCCTTAGCTTTTCCTGTTCAAAAACTATATTGTTGTAATCATCTAGGGCCTCATAAAGTCTGGAGGGAAGGTGGATGTAAGTGAGACTTGAGGTGTTTTCCACCCAATCTGTCATACAAAGGTCATTTTCCTCTTTGTTTAGCTTCTAACTTAAACTTATAAGTTGCTTTTACTTCCATCATAACAACTTTCCACTTTTACATTTTGTCTGACAGTCAGTAAAGGTAAGAGGCTTCTTCTCACCCAGCAGATACAATCTAACCAGTATATCATATTTCCTCTGTCCTTTCCCACTAAAATGTTTGTTGGCTCAGGTCAAGTCCCACACACTAGAAATATCCAGTAAATTACATCCCCATGTTTATCTATTTTATCCTCATGCCCAACAGGATCACAGAGTTTTCCCCTTTCCGTCTGGTTCTCATTATTAGCATATCAGTATATAAGTTTAAGTTTAGTTGGAAGCCAAATATGTATTTATCTTATCCTTGCAGTATGTCACAAGGGCATATTTTTAGCCTCCACATTGCAGTAAGCTAACAAGATCCTAATGCCCAAATAAGACCAATTCATTCCATACTCTGTAGAAACCCATTTTACACATTAACATTACAGTACTGATTGGAAACAGGATACTTGTAGTCCAACTGGCTGTCATTCCTAATATTTTGCTAACATTATGGAAAACATCTAAAGTCTCTCGTATGTGAACTTGGGGGGGGGGTTACATGCCCATTTGGTACAATCATGAGTGAACCAAAAATCCAGAATGTAAGATTTATTATGCAAAGCTCTACCCCAATGTTCATATTTTTATTAATATGTAAAGTAACTGCTGCCATCACCAGAATAAAAAGTTATAGGAGCAGTGGCAAGTCCTGTCAAATGCCACAGAAGAATCCAAAGAGTTGTGAGGAGGTGATGTTGGTTATTACCCACACCAGGGGTTGTGTAAAGAGTATATGACATAGCCTAAGAAAGTTTTCATCGATGCTGTGGCATTTCAAGACCTGTCAAATAGTCTTCCAGGGCTTTATTAAAATCAATATATAGTACTCTTCACAACTCACTAGCATATTGGCTTTGCTGCTGTATACTATAAAATAGCCACAGGAGACCTATGTGCCAGGTCTATGGACCACAAAGTCCTGCTGAATTTTCCCTACCTGTTTATGTGGGTACCTACTCCCCCTAGTCGTGAATACCTTTGTGAGGATTTTAGTGTCATCTGACATAAGTGAAACCTACTGGTAATTTTGGGATTAGGCTAAATGTTTTACTCTTTTTGGAAAAGTTATAATATTGGCTAATCTAACAGAATGGGATAGGAGCCCTTTCCTTAGGCTTTCATTATAGAATACCAATAGCAAGTGGAGCTAGTTCCATATTCAGGGCTTTATAGAGATCAGTAAACAGGCTTTCTCATCCATGGTCTTTGCCCTGTTTAAGATTGGATTGTATCTGTAATGTCAGTAGTCACACTCAGATTGTTTAATTCAAATTTCTGGTGTACCTTTATAGAGGTCATACTATTTTCACATTTAAAGGTTAGCCAATCTTCCATGGAGCAGTTCCAGCGTGATTCATATAGTTCTTTAAAGAAGCTTGACATTGTTGAAATAATCCCATGTGCTGAGTGGTACACCTTTCCCTCTGCATCATACAGTTCCACAATTGCATGAGCTTGTTTTCTTTCCTATAGCCTTTGAGGTAGGAGTTTAGGGAAGTCTACTTGTTTCACCCAATATAATAGCTTCAACCTGTTCCACGTTTGGTGTTGCGTGGCATATAGAGTGGCTTTAATTTCTCTCTCAGACTCATTCATCTCTCTATAGTGTGCATAATTCATGAACCCATAATCTTGATATTCCTTCCTGGTCTGCTCTAATTTCACTTCTTGTGTAATTAATATTCTTTTTGATTCTGCTTACTGTTGCTTCCTCAAACATCTAAGAAATGTTATCAAATCCAGTTTGAAAGACTGCTATATATACCTCATATCTCCTGCTGCTGCAGGAGTATAGCTTTGCCAGTAATGTAGCACCCAGTCTGTTATAGTGCTTAATATTCCTGGCTTTTTCTATAACCCATGGATCCACTCTGAATTTACAGCAGGACCTAGGAAAGATACTGATTTTATACTCTAATAGGACCATATATGATTTGCTATCACATATGGAATAATATCCACCTTCTGTACATATTCTAGCAAACTATGGATAAATAAGAAATACTCTGATCTACTTGCAGCTCACAGCTGGATTGCAAATTACATAATGCTAGTCTCAGTGGGATGGACAGAGCACCACACATCCACTAGAGGAAATTACGTCTTCTATACTTGGATGTGTTGGTTGGGTTTTGTAAGCCTACTTTTCCTGGCGGGAAGTTTATCTTTAAATTGGTCAAAAACCAAGTTAAAGTCTCCACCAGTTATGATTGGAAGGTATTGTCCTCCAAGAGAAGTCAATGCAGCATAAAAAGTGTGAAATGGAGTAATATCCTCTATATCAAGACAGTAAAAGTTGCCTACAATTAGGCAGTGTTGTGGGGGTTTATTTTGACAGTCACTCATCTGACCTGTTTGTCTGTAATGACTCTATTTTTTGTCCACTCCAATTTTTCACCGAACAATATTGCTAAATTGCCCACTTCCAAGATGGCTGCACACTCAGTAGTAGCTTAATTTCAACTCTTCCAGTGTCAAAAAAAGAGAGCCAGTGAATTTGTCTTTTGGGATAAATATCAGTTACTATCTAGTAAGTGTACTGCTTGGATGCCAGAGTGACAGCCTTCCCACCGGACCAGTAATCAAGAACCCTCAATCCTCACCATTGGCATCAGGGGGGACATAAACTGGGAGGATAACAAGTACACACACAGTATTTCGAGATGCAGCTCTCTACTTCAAGTGCAATTTCCCTTAAGAGCACACAGAGACCACAGTCAGCCCGGGGCTGGTTTCTCCCTCTTCCTCCAGATCCCCAGGAAGACTCTCCACTGGCACAGCTGTAGAGTTGAGTCCTTAGCCAGGGTTCCAAGCCAAGTCCTCCAAGACTCTCTCTGTCTAGCCTTTGCTTCATGTCCTTGCCCAAGTAACTGACACACACTCTCTTGGAGATTTGTTTTACACATACACACACCTGGGAAAGGTTGGCACAGGTTTACTAGCTATGCCCCCTTTTGCCCAGACTATAAGGTAGTTATCACTGCCACCAGACCCCTTTATTAGCTACTTTAAGGCCCTTAACAGAGGGTGTCTAGTTTTACTGTGTAATATTAATACTAATACAAATAGTAGTTTGACCAAGAGCATGGCTATTAAGGGTGGCCCACACTATGTCACAAAATAAATATGCAAGTACTCTCAAAACTTAAATTCCTCTACACAGATCAGACAAAATGAAAAGGTTTAAATATATTTAATAATAAATAATAAAAGAACAAGACAGTACTAAGTATATATTCATAGTGACATCAGAGTTCAAAACCACAGAAAATATTTAAAATAACATTGCAGTACAGGCTCACACAAATAAAGAAAAAGCATCTAAATAAAGCTTTACTATATTCCTGACTGTATCTAAGAGAATTATACTATAACATAAGAACTTACTAATAGGGCAAGGCAGATGTGGTAAATAGATCTTCTAGTTGTCAGGTCCAAGACTGAATGCAGAATGCTCTGTCTCACTAAGAGACTTCTCAGATTAATATCTACAATATTACTGCTGGGGTAGCTTGCAGAATGATAATTTCTTGTCATCTGACTCTTATTTCCTAGGTGAAACCCCCAGTGCTGGAAGCTGGCAGTATTTAGCATCTACCTATAAAATACATAGACCTGAGATCTTTGGCAGATGCTGGAAGTCATAAACCAATTGCATTCCTTCATGCTTTCAGGACTAGTAATTAGTTCACCCTAAAGACAATACAGGAAGCTCCCTAGTAAAGACCTTTTGTCTCTGGCTGCATTGAAAACTGAAAGATGCTATATTTTATGACCTAGCCTATAAAGTAATTTAATTTCCAATATTTTCCTAAAGTTTGCTGGACTGAAGATAACCCTCCAGTTTCCTATGCTACCATATACATTTAAACAGTTGCAATAGTGCATGTACATTTGTGTTCTCTAGCAGTAGGGCATATTGTGGATACATTTTAAGCACACGCACTTTACAAAATACCTTTCAAACGCACATGGCTGCACAAACCAGTTTGATACACACATGACATACAGTTCTAATACAGTTGTAAGACAAGCATCTTATGTAAATCATGTTGATATTCACAAACAACATATAATTATTTACAAAATTCCAGCTAGCTTTGCTGGCAACATCTCCTTTCATCACAGCCAGCAAAAAATAAATTCAGAGAACCTGGAAAGAAATCAATCACAAAAGGTGAGGAAACACTGGGTGGGAAGAATATTACAGCTGTTCTGCAAAAAGCAGTTCAAGTCCCAGTTTTGGTGCACTACATGACTTTCAGTAATCTAGAGGAAAATAAGTCAAATATACCAAGAGCTAATTAAAATAAATTAAACATTGAAGGATTATATAAACTCAAATAACAAAAGGCTGGAAAAAATGGAAGAAGCTTTAAACATATACTTAGATGATAAAACTGCAAAAAACGAGAGCTCAAAATGAAGAATATGCTGAGTTATGAGACTACTCAAAAAGAGATGTTTCAAAAATGGTAGAATTAGAGGACAGAGCACATAGGGAAACCCTAAGATTTTCTGTTGTACCAGAGAAACTGGAAGAAACAGACTATATTAATTTTATGAAAGCACAAATATGCAACTGGACTGGTATTCCACAGCAATTGTTAACTGAAAGAGCACATTGTGTATATCCTCCAAACTGGCCATGAGAAGGCACCCAATGTCTTTAATAGTAAGGATGTAATCCTATGAGTAGAAAGAGTTGATTCTGACAAAACTGTGGCAGAATAATAAAGTATTAAAAGTCAGAGACAGTGGAGTATTTTTGGAAAATTATTACTCGCTGTACACCTGGTAGAAGAGGAGTAAATCTATTCCTGTAATCAGGGAATGTTGAGAAGCAGGTGTGAGATTCAAGCTGCTGTATCCAGCTATCTTCAGAATATTTTTTTCTGGGGGGTCAAAATCATTTTTTGATGCAGAACATTCTAAGCAGGAAATACAAAAGTCTGTCCATCAAAAAGTGAGCTATCAAACAGAAGGGGGTTCTACTTCTTATTCCCCTGATAATAAAGCTCATAAAGAGAATATGCCAGTGAGGCCTGTTCAATGTTCTAAAGGAAAATACTTGAAAGACAGAAGAATAACACAGGAGTTGACTAGAAGAATCAGGAGTACATTGGAAATAAATCTGGGACTGGATCTGAGAGATGGAGGTCAACATGATGAAAACCAGCAACTCAGAAATGAATGAAGAAATTTGAGATTACAAAGCATCAGTTACATTTGTGAAATATGATGGGACAAGAAAACTTGGAAATATTGGTCTTTTTTGATTTTGTTAAACTAGTAAGAGACTATAAAGCATATGTCCTACTTCATGTCATTAATGTTGGGAAGAACATTAGGGAGAGAGGAAGAAGAAGAAAAGCGGTAACTGTAAGTAAAACAAAGTTGGTTCTTAACAGTATTTCTATAATACATGACATATACTGCATGCTGTAAAGTAAAGCTTTTTCAGCAATTTTTATGTGTAACATTGATACAGAAGTAAGCACATGCCCCTATTTTCCTTCTTTTTTCTTGCTCAGTTTTAAGAAATTTAAGTGCTGCAATGTAAAAAGAAAAAATCTTGGTCAAAACAACATAATATAAGTAAAACTGATATGCTTTTTCTTACTTTTTTATAGGGGAATGACTGGATTAAGGCCCTTGGCTTGATCTAATAACACATTTTAAGGGGAAGCAAGCAAATAAAAGAACACCAAATAAAATGAAAAGTTTACCTTTAACAAATGAATATTCACAGTACAATATGAGAAGCTTGTAGTGGAAGGCAACTATGTACCTGCTTCTCTTGTTTTTCTGGGTCAAGGTGATAAGGGCTATAAAAACAGTCAATACATGCTTTCAGTGGCTAAGAATGTTTTCTGAATGCATTCAAGTTGTTTTCTACATTTGGGAGAGGAATAAATATAAAACAAAACAGACAGCACTTAGTGTAAGTAGAAGCACAAGCTGTACCATGCATCTAAGCTTGGATAACTCTCATTACAGATTAATTAGATTAATTCAAGCCTGTGAGTGTGGCAGTCAACCTGGGACAATTATTCCTATTAGGAGAGTTAAACTTCATTATTTGAAGATGTACATAGTTTCGAGTGCTTTATTAATAGGGTGATGGGGTATTTTTTTTTTTAGGGTTTTCTTTAAAACAAAAGGTCTTGCAAGATATGACATAGGTTCAAATGGATATGACAAGAAACAGCTGTATAAAAAAGATCAGCTTGCCAAACATTGGTGAATACATGCAACAGAAGAGCTGAAATTAGGCATTAAAAAAAGTTTTTATACATAACAGATGGGAAAAATAACTTATCATAATAACAACACTTTCTGTATTATCTTTAAATGTGAATGGTCTCACTGATATATACAAAAAAGGAAGATTAGTGAACTATATTAAAATGCAGAGTGCAAATAGCTGTGCTGCAGGAGACACATCTGGAAAGAAATGAGAATGTGAATCTGATAAAGGATTTCAGGATTATTTCTTTTTTTTTCCATGTTATTTAGGGGAATATCTGTGACAAAGGAAAAGGGGTGTACTTATATTAACTGTGAGAGGAGCTCCAATAGTGATAGAATAGGAAAAAAGTAATAATAATAATAATAGTAATAATAATAATGGTAGATTTGTAGTATAAAGGGGCTACTGGCAAGGGAGGAAGATTATGCTAGCATGTATTTATATTCCACCGAAAACTACTACAGTAGAGTTTAAGAAAACTCTGGGAGAAATAATCAGCTTTCAGCAGGTAATATTACATATAGGTGGAGACTAGAATGTGATTTGCAACATTGAAAGATGTATCTGGGGTCCAAGAAGGGAAACTATAACAAACAAAAGTAGATATTTGTAGAAAAGCATGCAAATATTTGGTAAGGAAGATGTGAATTCAGTAGTAGGTTTTCAGAGAGAATTTGCATATTATTCCCCATAGTACAAAAACTAGCCTAGGCTAGACAGAAGTTATATTTCACAGAAAAATGTGTATTTAATTAAAAGTTTTGATACACATCCAGTAACTATTTCAGATCACGCACCAAGAATAACTAAAATAAATATGCAGGGTAATCAAATAAAAAGACACTGGCACTTCCCAACCTATCTGTTAAATAGAAAGGAATTTAAGGAATGGGTAGTGGAAATTATTTGGGAGTTAGTAAAGAAGATAGAAATTCTGAAAATATAACTGGGGAGGGAAAATTTTAAAGTAGGGTTTAAAAATAGGGTGGAAATAAAAGAAAAAGAGATATAGTTAAGAAGTAATAATTATTTAGCGAAACTGAACAGGTTAAAGTATTGCAGAATATGGGGAATTTCACAGAACAAAAGAGGCGCAGTTGCAGAGTACTAAAGAGAAAATAAGGCAGTGCCTCAATAATATGCATGAGTTTTAGAAGATTGCAGTTAAGCAACTGTTTTCCATAATAACTGAGAGCATGAAAGCTTTTAACACAATGGCTTAGGTAACAAAACATAGAAGTGGTTGTTGCCAAGCTTAGGGTGCCTATGACAAGGAAAATAATGTGAGATCCTATAGAGATATTGAAATATTTTGGACATTTTATGAAAATCTGTACAAAGTAGAGAAATGTGGAAATCAAGAAAAAGTACAAATGGAAATGTTTATGGAAAAATTAAATATTCCAAGGTTAGAGGTAGATGAGGCTCAATTACTTACAGTTAGCATAGGTGGAAATGAGATAAAAATAGTAAAGTATAACCATTATACAGAAAAGGCTCCATGAGTAGATAGTATTCCTGTGGAAGTTTGAAAGCTAGAAGGGAAGAAAGTGGTAAAGATCCAGAAGGTTTTATTTAACATTATTTTAAAAGGAGAAGCACCATCAACCAAGGGCGGCCGCAGGCAGGTACAAGGGGGTGCACTTGCACCCCCCTGGAACTGGCTGGCCGAGAATTTAATTTTATTTTAATTTAAAAAAAAAAAAAAAACTTTTTTCGTTTTTTTTTAAATGGCGTTCCCCTTTAAGAATGCCCTTTCCAGTTGCACAGACGCAACAGGTCTTTGCGACCTGTTTTCGTCTTCTGTGTCTGTGCGATCATTGGTTTATGTCCTTTGCGCGCCTACCGGGGATTTGAATTGCAAAAGACGCTTGGACTGTGGTGGACGCACCAGATGAATGTAGAAGGGAGAGGTAGGTGTGACTGTGTTTTAGTATTTAACAGATGTGCGTGTGTGTTTTAGTATTTAAGAGATGTGTCATGTGTGTGTGTTTTAGTATTTAAGAGATGTGTCATGTGTGTGTGTTTTAGTATTTAAGAGATGTGTGTGTGTGTGTGTGTTTGTGTTTGTAACGGGAAGGGAAGTGTGTGTGTGTGTGTGTGTGTGTGTGTGTGTGTGTGTGTGTGTGTGTGTGTGTGTGTGTGTGTGTGTGTGTGTGTGTGTGTGTGTGTGTGTGTGTGTGTGTGTGTGTGTGTGTGTGTGTGTGTGTGTGTGTGTGCGTGTTTGTGTAATTTTGCTCCTTTCTGCTGCTTGCCATAATTTTGTGTTAGGAGCAATGGCCTTATTCCATGTTTCTTCCTAAGTGAATGATTTTCCGCGTTGCTCTTCCTATTTATAGCAAACTGAACTTGCCACCTCCTTACTGCAATATTTCTTGTTAGTAAATCTTATGCTATGTGGTTCTTAAAAGCTAATTAAGCCTAAAACTTAAGTAAAAATGAGAATGCCTTGCACTTATCCCCATGTCTGACAGTATCAATTTGGGGGGGGGGGGGTCACATGTGATATTTGTTAACAAGGAAATCTTTACAGTTAATATGTTGAAGCTGAAGGTTTCCTATGTAACCTAATTAACCACTAAAGGTATGTCCTCAAGTCCAATGCAGTGGTTATTCTATTCCCTTAATCAGAAGATTAAGTATAATGCATCTTTTTGAGATATCAAAGTATGTGGCCCAACTAGAAAACAATCCTGTCTTTCCAAAAATCAGTATGAATTCCTTGAGCCAGACAGTGTCTAAAGGCAAGCTGTAGTCTTTCTGATAATTATATTACTCTGCCTGATTGGCAGTTGTTTTCTAGCTCAGTTGTCTGGTATAAACCTGTAAGGAGGAACAAGCTGATTTCCTTGCATCAGAAACCACAAGAGTGTGGGCTCTTATGACTAGTCACGTTCTGGTAGATGGCAAAAAGTGTGTGTGGAGCACCTACCTAGCAGGCAAGCTTAGGTACTGCCTTCTGATACATCACAAGTTGTCTTAAATTTCTTTGGAGTTTGGTTCCAATAAAACTTCTCCAGCTTCTTCCTCATCCTCCCTATGGGGTCGCTTGATCCAAAACGTACTCCTGGGCACTTTCCATATCTTCAGTGAGTTTTGTCCTGAAAGCTTAAGAGCCCACCCCCAAATTAATTTATCTTGTTTTTGTATGTGCATTGACAAGGTAGGGCTCTCACCTCATCCTCTAGAGGAGCTCCTCCCATATGACCTGTTCAGGTTACTCCTAATCTCTCTTAATACATCCTGAGAGACCTAAAAACTCTCTCCTTTTTTATTTTAGAAGAACTGATTACTGCCTCTGTTTGACTCTGCTGCTTATCCAGATTTGGTGGGCACTTGTTTTTTGTTGCTGCTGCTTTTGGTAGAATTTCTGAATAAAAAAAAAAAAGTCTGTCTAATTGCAAGGAAAGTAAATGATAAACACTCAAAGCATTTATGCAATACAGTCCTGTAGATATAATGGAACTAGACAGTAGAGTTGGTAAAGGTGGATGAGTTTAAGTACTTGGGATCAACAGTTCAGAGTAATGGTGAGTGTGGAAGAGAGGTGAAGAAGAAAGTACAGGCAGGGTGGAATGGGTGGTGTATTTTCAGATTGTTTGTTTCTCATAAATTGTGTTTTTTCTGGCAAATCATTGAAGACTGAAGTTGAGTTTTAGACTTCATATCCTCATAAAATGCATACTAATGCAAACAATTTTGTTCTCTCCACTTTCTAAGGAGGTCGGGGATGTATGTGTGTGTCATACCTCTCAACTGTACAGATTTTCACAGAATGTCCAGATTATTTGTCTTTTATTTTTGGTCTGTTTCTCATAAAAATTCTGTTTTGTTTTTTTTTTTTTTTTGACAAATCACTGGGATGAGCTAAGGATTAAAGTTACTAAATAATTCCATGTATTTGAGTTTCAGACTTCATATCCTTTAGAAAATGTATTCTAACACAAATCCTGTTATTCTACCAACTCTCTAAATGTGTCCCTAGTTTTGGGCCTTTGTCCTCAACATAACAGGCTTTGTCCAGATTTATTGTGCTATGAGATTGTGAGGTGTGTGTGTGTGTGTGTGTGTGTGTGTGTGTGTGTGTGTGTGTGTGTGTGTGTGTGTGTGTGTGTGATATATACATACATATATAAGAGGGTGGTAGCATACCCCTCAGCTGTCCAGGTTTTTGGAAAATGTCCAGATTTTTTCCCATATTCCTACTAAAAAGCATTGAAGTTGCTAAATAATGACAGACATTTGAGTTTTAGATGTCATATTCTTTAGAAAAATGCATACTAACATAAATCCTGTTATTCTAGCAATGTTCTAAGTTCATGAGAGCAATATTTATAATCTGCTCCTATTTATTTTAGGCTTTGTCCAGAATTCTTGCACTTAGATGTTGAGGGGTGTGTTAAGAGAGAATGAAATGCCCTAGAGTTACCAGGTGGAATTTATTTTCAAGTGCATTTTCAAGGAATTGTGAGCTTTAAGGGAAGAAAATTTTACTGCTGCCCATGCTAAGCCTGCTTAAAATGTGCAACTGTTTTGTTTAGCAAATGGTATCACTACTGTGGTATAGAATTTTTGAAGCAGCACAGGAGGTAGCATACTTGCATCTTGATACAGAGGGCTATAGGTTCTACTCCCACAACATGTAGATTTGTATTTTAAGGGGGTGTATGTCCTCCTTTGGATGAGATGCCTAAAAACTATGAACTTGTTTTTCAGTTTGCCACCCATTCCCTATTGCAATATACCAGCTTACCATTTTTTTAATATAACGTAGGCAATTTATTCTTCAAGGGCAGCAGGCAGTGAATTTGTAGATGAAACACTGAAATATAAAGTTGTTTTCTTGCAACAACCTCTTCACTGGTTTCAGATCTCTTTAATGTGGAATTATTAATGAGTTTTACTTCTGCAAAGATTCTGCATATTGATTGATATTGGTGGATTGTATGACAGAAGTTTGAGTAGAGTGGCCCTTTATGGTTGAAATGTTCTGAATTGGGCAGGTTGTCATTATTGGTTCATATGATTTGTTTCATTGCTTAAAGGAAAATGTTCAGAACTATAAATCTGAAACACACTCTAACAAGTGGTGCTGTATTATATAAGGGAAATAATTCAATTATTATATAGTATAATTAATACAGTCAGGAAGGTGAATCAAATAACTTTTGCATGGTTCTAAAAATGTTTGCAAGGAGTTTATGATTTGAAAACAGCCCAAAGGTAAACTTACCCTACCACTGGCCAGATGCATTTTCTTTGAATGGGGGTTTCAATGTTGTTTCGTGAATGTGGGTTTCAAAGGTAGAGAAGTTTTAATGCTAAGTCTCTTTCATTGCAAGACTATTGCTTTGTTTAGGTTTAGTAAATGTCTATCAGTGTTTGTGCTATAAAATTTGAAATAAAAGTTGTAAATGAAATCCAAATATCTGTAATCATTGTAGAAGTAAAGGATAAAACAGTATGCACACTGAGAGATTTGAACATTGTCTATGACAAATTGGGAAAAATAGTCAAGTAATGGGACACTGGAATGGCTGCGTGGGAGGGGTGGGGGTGGGGCTGCATGGGCGGGGTAGCAGTGGGGTGGGGCTATGTGGGCGGGGCTTGGGTTTGCACCCCCCTGTAAAAAATCCTGCGGGCTCCCTTGCCACCAACATCTTGGAAGAAAGTAGTGGTGGCTGTGATATTTAAAGAGCGTAAAGACCTATCAGATCCAACATCATATAGGCCCATTTCAATTCTAAACCAGGATTATAAAGTGTTTATGTCTATAATTACTAAAAAAATGGGAAACGTGATACCAAACTTGATAGATCTGGATCAATGTGGTTTTTGTGGAGGGGAGGTAAACATTTGACAGTATTAATAGAACACTGATGATCCAGAGAGAAGCAGAATGTAAGAAAATACCACTGTTGTTGGTGGATCTTGATGCAGAGAAAGCATTCAACAGAATAAGCTTGGATTTTATGAGTAGGGCAATAGGAGCATTTGCATTCCCTGATAAAATTATAAGATTGATTAGGAGGATATATGGGGGATCGTAGGTGAAACTTAAAATGGGTGGGTTCCTCTCTGATAAGTTCTTTTTGAACAGAGGAGCCAGGCAGTGGTGCCCCCTGTCCTATTTGTTATTTGCATTACATTTACATTTACATTTAGAAGCACTGGCAAAAAGGGGACTCAGAAATTCAACGATATAATTGGTATGGTAATCAAGAAAAGTTAGCTTTATTTCCAGATGATATTATTTTATACCTGATAAAACCAGAAAAGGACATTTTTGTGTTGTGGAACATTGTGAGACAGTTTCAAGCCTTTTCGGGATACAAAATGAATGAAGCTAAAACAAAGGCAATAGCTGTAAGCTATGTACCCACACAAAGATTGGTTCAGCAATACTCATATTTAAGGGGGTGTGATAAAATGAAGGAGTATGGATTAAAAAGGATTGTGTTATGGCAGCAAAAGATATGTAGGAAGAGATTAAAAAAAATATACAAACTTAGAAGGTGGAAGCTCTGTTTTATGAATATGGATAGCAAGATGCAACCAGTGAAAATGTTTTTTGTCCATTTAGTTTTATACACAGGTCAAACATATTTTTATCAACCAGAGGAGAAGTTGTGGATAGCAAGTAATAAAGAGTTGAAGGATTTTATTTGGAAGAGGAAGAGGGCAAGAGTTAAGTAGGATAAGTTGATCCTTCGAAGAGACCAAGGTGGTTTGGGATTACCTAATTTGAAGGAGTATTTCAGAACTACACAGTTAAGGCTCCTATGTATAACACAAGCAGAAGGCTATAATTCAAAATAGAAAGGGATTATTATGAAACAAGGGGAAGCTGAAGAAACAAGGGGAGACTGGGAATTTGGATGCAAATCCTTAAGGAGAATACCAGTAAGCATACAGAAGAATTAAGCCAACACAGGAATGGATAAAGGAGATTCTGCCAATAAGGATGACTGCAATTAGGGGTACAGAGAATAAGCAAGAGGGTGATGGAATTTACTGGAGAAAAACTGGCAAAGTAACCAAGATAATTGGGAGCAAATAATTAGAGAGGGAAGGATAATATAATAGGAAGAGACCAAGAATTCATTTGGGCTGCAGGCTAGAGTTTGCCTTCCCAATCAAGGATTGATATCAAAGAAATACGTGAAAGACCAGCACCAGCAGAGTTTTTAGTAGAATCAAGAACATAAGCTGCTGTTAAAAACAGGATAATTAGTATAGCATATAAAATAATTTATGATAACTATAAGAATCAATCAGAAGAAGTTGGAAAGGATTGGGAAGAGAGATTGAATAAGCCATTCACAAAAAAAACAGTACGATGATATATGTATGGTTCCCAAATATGCAACAAAGTCTAGGAGATTTAGGATCTTGCTTGTAAGTGTTTGTCTAGGTATTTCTGTACCCCAGGCAGATTCCAAAGATTTCTTCCTCAGGTAGACTGCATGTGTTGAAGGTGTGATGAAGACGAAAGAGGTAATTGGGAACATATTTTTGGGAGTGTAATAAGATGGCAGACTTTAAAAATTCCCTACAGACTAGTCTGTCAGAAGTACAGGTGTGCAAATTGGTGTAACTAAGGAAATTATTTTTTTTTTTGAGCTGTGATACAGAATCGGAATTGCCTAGAGATAGTAAGGCCTTGCTGAATTTAATTCTGGTGGCTGCCAAAAAAGCAATTACTAGAAAATAGAAATCAGTCTAAACCAACTGCACTAGACATAGTGAATATAGTAACAGTGATAAAAGAACTGGAAGTGGGATTTTTTAGAAAAGGACAGGAGTGAATTGCTTTGAAAAAATGGGAATTGTAATGTTTTGGAGGAGGAATGAAGTTTAAGGGAAGGCAGGAATTGAATGAGCTATGTAATGTTTAACTGACAGTGGTTGTATAGATTATAAGTAATGTATAATGTTTGCAACTAAAATGTGTCAATATAGTCTTTCATTTATATAAATGTATGATTGCATATATCATAAGTGCTAATTTAATAAAGATATTTCTTGTTTAAATCAAAAAGACAGTATTGCTGTGCTCTAAGATGCTTTGTGCTAAGTGTTGTGACATATCACCCCCTTTGAACTACAAATGTTGAGTGCAGCATTTTTTTGGTTTTGATTTAATTTCCTGTAGGCAGCTGTTTGAGCTCTGTGACCACATACTTTATTTAATATCAAGATTGCCTTTAGGCACCTGACATTCCAAGATAGAGACTTGATTGGTCACAATGCTTTCCCATTAAACCTAGCCTGCTTCACAGTCCCTTTAGTTACAGTGTCTCAGATTGTATTGTAAGGAAAGTAATCATATAAGTAGAAAGTAGCAAGAAATAATAACTGTAATAGCCAGCAGTGATTGAAACACTGTGAAGCAAGAAATTCTCTCATCTGTCACTGAAAGTAGACCACTACCCTGAAAACATTCTTATTAGATAATCTCTGCTGTCTCCGTCCATCTAATCTTTCCCCTTATAGCATCAACATGTTTATTACACTAACTGTTGTTGAATTATCATCACAAGCCTGTCCACAGATATAATTATTGCCTTTATTATAAATCCATATAATTGTCAAATGCACTGTGCTATTTTATATGAAACAACCAAATTATTAAAAAAAAAGAAACAAATGCGTTTGAACATTGCATATCTATTTCAGAACGAACACATATCATTCACAAGTAGTATATAAGACCCTTCCAAAGCAGGTATCTATCCTCATGCTGCAAGGTTTAGACTAATACAAATGCCACCTAAAAAAGGTGGGGAGGAGGGAATAAAACAGTGGAAATAAGATAGCATTTTTGTTGATTCAAAAAATAAGACATCAACAACCTCCCTCACACATCTAACACTAATAAGGTAACAGAATAAATAACAACAAAACTCATGTTAAGAGCAATCTATGGGTCTATTAGTGATAAGAGAGAGAAGACTAAGACCCCAGGAGGAGCATTAAATGTCACCTCCACTTTTTGGCTTAAACCAACCAGCTTGTTTCAGGTATAAGCTCTTTTATTCAGCATTACTGACCTAAGCATACAAAATAAGCCAATATTAGAGCATATTCCTCATCAAACAAGCCGTAACAGCAGAATTAGTTAAATTTTACAATCCTAAATAGTGCTAGTTACATCAGAGGGACAAGGCCCCATCCAGACAACCTTTTCTCAGCCCAAAAAATAAACTTCACATAGTTCTAGTTAAGTCCTGGTAATCAAAGTGTTGTTGAGAGGGTAAAGAGAACCAGAGATGCATGTCTACCAGCCATGTATGTTCAGGCACAAGACCAAAATCCCCCATCTCAGGCTTTCACATGGGAAGGTTTCATGTTGATACTACAGCATCAACCTATATCAGGGTTTCCCATTCTTGTTCTTGCTGCAGTCCCTACATGTCTTTTGGAGTAAGATCTTGGATGACAAAATCCATTGATGGCTCAGAGGACAGGTCTGCTAATAACAAATATTTATTCCCCTGTTCTTCAGGGAAATTAATATGATGACAGGGTTTTAACACAACCCCTAGATGGTTGCATCTCTGATATGTTTCCTGTCCTTCTAGCCAGTATTTGGGGAACTGGTTTCCTCTTTGCCTCTAAACCAGACTGTCACATGCCCATTGTATCTTTGCTGTTTGATGGCTGCTGTTCAGGTGTGCTTCAGCTTCTGTTGGGTAGGTGAAGGATAGTTTTTGGAATCCCTTCTAAACCCTTATCACATTATGAAAGCAAAGTTATACCATGATTGTAACTCAAGTCTTGATACCTTTTGAGGGCTGGAGTGAAACTGTTAATCTGATGTTGTTAATCTTCTTTACACTCATCACTGATGGGGTCCAAGCCCTCAGAACTGAGTCAGCCTATTACCAAGCTCGTGCCAGCCAAAAACTCTCGAGCTAAGCTTCTACCCACAATGCCCTTCTCCCTGTTACCTCAGATCTCATTTGCCTCGTAGCCGTAAAGCCGCGTTTCAGCCGAGCTCTCAGCTAAGTGGAAAATTATTTGATATTTGTATCTAAACTAGTTTGTTTCTAAAATTTTGTGAACTATAGTTTATTCCTGTTGAATTACAGTAGTGTGAGATATTTTTCTCTCTATTCCTACCTGTTGGTAACATTTTTAGTACCAATGCTGATACGGCCCTTTTTTCTTTACCCTTGTGGAATTCCTTGAATACCGTAGTTGGTATTCCTTCTCTATTCTTTCTATTGGTGTGTTTTTGATATTAGATTTGCTTATTTTTTCTTCATGTGTTTAAATCTTTCCTGTCTTAGGAATTTAGAGTTTCTTTCTTCTGAAGTTTGAATTGTTGTGATTACTTCTCAAGATGTTGGATAAGAAGGGTACATCTAGTTTCAAACACTGTAACTCATGTAATGGTAAACTACCTAATAGCGACACTCATGATGATTGTGTTTATTGTTTGGGGGTGCCCCACCTTTCGGTGCAGCCTCCCTATGGGATTTTCCAGAGTTTCAGCCAATGCACTCTAAACGAGCGCAAGAATAAACTAATCTTGAAGGGACTACTAAAATCTCCCTTTTCAAAGGCCCTTTCTGCGACGGAGGTCTCAACCCCTCCTATTAAAGTTAAGAAAAGGCCCCATTCGGTTCCCTCTTCACCCTCGGGTGACCAGGGTAAGCCTGAGAAACCAAAAATTCAGAAGTTATCCTCGCAGCATAAGCCTGCCTCCTCGCCACTGTTCTCGTTTGCTCTGAGCACTTCGACTATTGCTACATCGGTGCCGGCTTCATCGCCAGCTCCGATACTTCCTCTGTCACCAACTTTTGACCTTACCATGCCTGCTACAACTTCAGCACCTGTGGCCACTTCGGCACAGTGCACGCATTTGATGCCAATCTCTGCAGTGATGTTTGAACCTCCCATTTCAGCTCCGAATGTCCCTTCTGCACCAAGCTTTATTACAGTAACACTGGATTTGACCCCACTACTTCCTGTCTCTAAACTTGAGACATCAGTGCCTGCAGATCACGCTCCATGGACCCGATACTCCCCATCCATAGACCAGTTCTTAGGCCAACTGTATAGCTTGTTCTTAGATCGACCTGACTCCCTGTCCAGAGTATCCACTAGATCCACCAGGAGCCTTTCCGAACTTGATGTGGTGCATCTTGTGGATCAGCTGTTGGCAGCCAGGGGGATACCCATGCCTTCCAAGACCCATCCTCCAGCAGGACTTGGGTTGACCTCTTCACAGACTCTGTCCTATTTTCCTCCTTCGACCATCCTGGTTCTGAAGCCTTCTGCTCCGACATCCTTCTCGGAACCCCCCTGTCTCGGTGCCTGTAGTGGACCTGACTGATGCTCCGAGTCCGTCTCTTTGGTCCTCGGTTCCTACTGAACCAGTCCTTCCTCAATCTCATGATTGGGTGGCAGGCTCCTCGGTTCGAGGCATGGTTCCATGTGTGGTAATTCAGTTCCGTTCTTGGTGCCGGTAGCCTCCTCTGCACCGATCCAGCTTGAGGCTCCATCCTTGGGAGCAGGTTCAACAGAGCGAGGTGTGACCCCAGTTCCAAGGTTGTTCTTAGTTCTGGGCTCCCATCCCTCTTCGGTTGGACCTGCTTTCCGTGTGATGGAAAAGGCTCTCACTTCCATAAGCATTCCGCTGTCAGAACCCCAGTTTTCTCCCCCTGAGCTATAGCTGCCCCAGACCACCTCCCCGGGACACCGGGTAGGGAAGCTGCAGGAAACCCCAGTTCAGGGTACCCACTCTTCTGAGTCCTCCTCGGACGTCTCCACTGCGGAGCCCCCACGGAAAAGATTGTGCAAAAGTAAGCATGTTGACTCACCAGAGGAGTCTTTAACAGACGACATGGATTACGATGATGGTGAAGGGTCCCCATGGTCACCCCCTGATGATGTCTCCTATGGAGACATCCTTGAAATATTAAAGCAGAGGGGTGACTGGAAGCCCTCCAACCCTTCCTCTGAGGAATCCGTGTTCCTGCAGGCTTTCCATGCCCGGCGATCTACCTCATGGGTGACCCCTCCAGCTCATTGGGCAATGCACATGGAAGAACCCTGACTCTATTGAGGCGATCTCTCAGAGACCTGACAAAATTCTATTCCCCTCCCGAGGAGAACCCACACTGGTCCAGAGGGTTACCAGTTGATGCTATGGTGGTGGCAGTGGCCACAAAGAAGGATCTGGCTGAAGAGAGTCCTGCTGTCCATCTGCTCAACAGGGAGTCCTGGGCCGTGGACAGATTGGGGAAGCGAGTATTTGCATCAGCGACCTTTGCTATTCAGTCCCTGAATTATTTGGTACATTTTATGAGGCTCCAAAGAGACTTGATCTCAGATCTCTCTGGAACACTCGCAGGACAGGTGTCTGACGAGATACAGGACAAAGTTGCCTCGCAGCTTGCTACCCTGGAATCGATCTCCAACTCGTCCATGAGGTTGCTTTCACATGCAACCGAAAGGGTGACTAGGGCTGTGGTTTCAGGCATTGTTATGAAGCATCCTGCCTGGATGCGCATTTGTGACCTCGCAGATCCCTTCAAGTCTTCCTTTCTGAATGCTCCAATCGAAGTATCTTCCCTTTTTGGTTGCAAAGTGAAGGACATGCTAGCCAGGTGCGAGCAGGATGGTAAGACCCTTTCTGCCATAGGCCTTCGTTTTTCCAATCCTTGATGCTGCTTTTCCAGGAACCAGAGGAGTGGGAAGATATGGCATAAAAAAATCTCAGGGTCCTTTCCATGCCACATGTGGTGATGATATCTCCAGAGGCAGAGGGGGTAACAGCTCCGGAAGATGCCCCTATATTGGCAGAGGGGGTCCACATAACCAAGGCTCCAAGAGACTCTTTTCTCTGGACAGTCTTACCAACGCTCCTGAAAAGCTGCCCGATTGCTTGCCTCTGGAAGCAGTCGGGGTCATTTCTCTCTGCACCAAGCTGCCTGGCACTCTATTACCACCAATCGTTGGGTGCAGTGTATAATTACCACAGGTTACACCATTCCCTTATTTCTTATCCAAAACTTCCCGACATTCCACCCAGTCAAAGGGAAGAGGCAGCTTCAGAAGTAGGAAAGCTATGACAAAAAAGAGTCATCAAATCAGTCCCACCAGACCAATGCAGATCTGGATTTTACTCAAGATTCTTTTTGGTGCCAAAAAAGACAGGGAACTGGAGACCCATTCTGGATCTCAACAGCTTGAACAAGGCTGTTGCCCAAACCAAATTCCGGATGGTCACGGTTCAGTCCATCCTCCCTTTTCTGAGGGAGGGCGATTGGATGTGCTTGTTAGATCTCTGAGATGCATATTACCATATCAAAATGGACAAGCGCTCTAGGAGTCTGCTTCGCTTCTGGCTAGGAGCCAGTCATAACCAGTTTTGTGCCCTGCTGTTTGGTCTCTCTAGAGCCCCCAGAGTGTTCACAATGTGCATGGCAGTGGTCACAGCTCACTTGAGACTGCAAGGATTCTGGGTGTTTCCATATTTGGATGATTGGCTCTTCACTTCCCCCACCAAGCGTCTTCTGGTAACAGCCCTACAATACACACTTTCTCTGGTGGTGATTTTTGGAGATAACTGTGCACTGGTAGAAGTCAAACTTGGTCCCTACCCAGCAGATAGAATTTATTGGAGCAGTCTTCAACACCCAATCCTGTCTGGTGTCATTCCCAGCTCACAGACTCCAGAGATTGAGGCTTCAACTCCGGGTGATACTCTGTCAAAACAAAGTCTCAGTGAGAGAAGTTCTTCAGGTCTATATTAAAAGCCCAAAAGGACTAAACATCAAGTGTATGTACATTGACACATAACGGTCGGTCTACATACACAGAGAAACATGGAAAGAGTGAAATTTGAAACGCTGAACATGTTTCCTGGTCAGCAGCGTGATGGTGGGGATAAGGAAATATATCCTTTTCCCCACTGTAGTGCGGTCTCGGAGTTGCTATATTTAGGTAGCGGGGGTGCAGGGGGGCTTGCCCCCCTGCAAAAGCATGTTAAATTAATTATTTAGTATTATTTTTTTCTTACCCGTGTGGTGCATTCTGATGACGGAACTCGTTCGGTGTTTCGGATTTCGCTTTTTCAGTGTTTCGCTGTGTATATAGATCGACCTTTATGTGCCGATGTACATACACTCAATGTTTAGTCCTTTGGGGCTTTTAATATAGACCCAGTTCTTCAGGTCCTAGGATCCATGGCAGCTTCAATCCCAATAGTGCCTCTCGCCAAGCTGCACATGCAAATTCTCCAGTAGCTTCTTCTTTCTCAGTGGCTCCCGAATCACCACCCTCTACATTTCCAGATCCAGATAACCAACTCCTGCAAACAGGACCTTCTTTGGTGGATGAGGCTAGACACAGAACTTTGGAGTTGCCCTTTCCAGTCCCCTCAGCCCAAGGCCATTGTGACCACGGATGATTCCCTGATCGGGTTGGAGGGCTATTTCCAGGGAAAGACGGTCCAAGGCACATGGTCCACTTTGGAGGCCAACCTGCATATCAGAGTTCTGGAACTGAGCGTGGTGCTGTTAGTGTTGCAGGCATTTCATCCAGTTCTTCCTTCTGGGGCAATTTCAATTCAGTCAGACAACATGTCAGTAGTCTGGTATATCAAAAAGCAAGGAGGAACTAAGTCCTTCCCCTTGTGTCAAGAGGCCATGAGGATTTGGCAGTGGGTGATAGCTTTCAACCGCTTTCTTACAGCAATGCACATCCCGGGGAGTTCCAATGTGATTGCAGACAAATTGAGCAGATGTATTTTCCTGCCCCACGAGTGGTCCCTCAATTCCTGTGTGGCAGCAGAAATTTTCAGCTACTGGGGCCAGCCGTGCTGTGACCTTTTTGCCTCTCCAACGAACAACAAATGCAGCAGCTATTTTGCCCTATTCCCCTCAAAGTGGGAGTCCCTGAGGGATGCTCTGATTCATGATTGGACACGGGACTTTTTTATGCTTATCCCCCCATTCCTCTGATCCCACAGTTCCTAAAGAAAGCTCATCAGTTGAAATGCAAAGTGATCTTCATAGCCCCTTTTTGGCCTCGACAAGTTTAGTTCCCCTTCCTTTGGCCTCATCTTATATGCCCGCCATGGGTTCTGGACCCTCTCCCAGACCTGATTGCTCACCCCCAAGGGTTGAGCCATCCGAATCTGTCCAGTCTCAAGCTGACAGCTTGGTTTCTCCACTTCTGTTAATTATTAGGCAGGCTTATCTCACATCACCTGTTTGGGATATTATCCTGACCTCTCATAAACCATCCACCAGACGACTTATCAAGACAAATGGAAAAGGTTCTCCCTCTCTGGTCAAAGAATAACATGCTAGATCAGTATTTGGCTCCAGCCACAGCAGTTTTGCAATACTTGTCTAGGTTTTTTGAGGAGGGTGTTGCAGCCTGTACCATACAAGTACATCTGGCTGCAGTTTCGAATTACCATAATGGGCTGGACAGTACCTCACTACGTTTATGTAAAACCTCTCTCAAAGGAGTTTCACGCATCAGGCCTCTTGTGAGACAGCCTATAGAGCCATGGAACCTCACGTTAGTTCTACAGTCTTTAACTCAACTCCCCCTTTGAACCCGCAGCGAAATGTGACCTGAAATTTTTGTCTTGGAAATCCTTGTTTTTGGTAGCCATTACATCAGCCAGGCGGGTTTCGGAGCTACAGGCACAGTGCATCAAAAGACCCTATTTGGTCTTTCACAAGGACAGAGTATCACAACGGGTGAATCCATCTTTCCTCCCCAATGTTATTTCTGACTTCTCCATCAATCAGTCCATTGACCTACCAGTGTTCTTTCCAAATTTTTCTAATAAAGGAGAGTACTGCCTACATTCCTTGGATGTGCACAGACAACTGAGATTTTATTTAGACAGAATCAAAATTATGCATAAGTCTGACCAGCTTTTCATTTCTTTTTCTGGACCTAGAATGGGAAATTCTGTATCCAAGGTTACTTTATCAAAATGGCTAAGGGACTGTATATGATTCTGTTACTCTTCCACAAAAGAACCTATGCCACTGGTTAAAGCCCATTTAACTAGATCTGTGGAAAAATCTGTAGCTTTACACTCCAGGGCTTCTATGGATGACATTTGTGCAGCAGTCACTTGGGCTAAACCCCACACTTTCATCAATCATTACAAATTGGATGCGGTTTCCAGATGGAGAGCTGCCTTCGGCTCAGTGGTACTCAGGAACATTCTTCCATAAGGGCCGCCCATGTGTCTCAAGGTAACTTGGGATTCTGTCCCATCAGTGATGAATGGAAAGAAGATTAATAACATCAGATAAAGAAGTTATGTCTTACCGTAATGTTCCATCTGTGTTGTTCATCTTCTTTCATTCATCACTTCCCACCCTTCTTCCCCCTCCAAAGGCTCCTGGGGGATACTTTGGGTCCAAGTGGTGTCTTAGGGCATTTGCGCAGAAGGGGCCTCTGCTTTCCTGGTCTATCACAGGCAAACTTGATCTGAGGTAACAGGAGAAGGGCATTGTGGGTAGAAGCTAAGCTCGAGAGTTTTTGGCTGGCACGAGCTTGGTAATAGGCCGACTCCATCAGTGATGAATGAAAGAAGATAAACAACACAGATGGAACGTTATGGTAAAATATAACTTCTTTTTTTGCTAAATAATGCTGCAATATAGTCTGGTGAAAAACAGATTACATTCCCCATTATTGTGCTGTGACCCAGATCCTGTACAACCTTGAAGCTTCTCATCACTATCTACATAGTTTAGGAATTTAATATTAAAATGTCAGACAGGTTAGTCACAAATTTGGTTTGCATATGCTGTCTTAATTTTGGCAAGTGGTTTTCATTTTAGCACTATAGCTAATTCCCAACAAATGAATGTCTCTTTGTCCTCATCCTGTACTCCTTCTAGTAAGCATTTGATCCCTCAGGATCTATTTTCCATATCTTCAACTTTGATCTTCAGCTTTCTGTGCCATTCAATTAATACTTCAATTTGCTGTGCATGGACGTTGAGTGTATCTTGATGCTCAGTAAAGTCCCAGTATTCTTGTTCTGTTTTAGGTGTAAGTTTTGTTTCTTCACTTGTAGATTTTAATTGTTTAATATTCATTTGCACATCCTGTAAAAGAGAAGTGGAAGACAATACTGAATTATGTACAAAGCTAAAGTCCGTACTGTTTTTACAGTAAATCCAGTAGTTTTGGATTTCTGCTTTGCAATAATTTCTCTCACAGTGGCTGCCATGTGATAACACAGGTGCTGCTGCAATCAGCTTCCTTTCAGATAGCTAGGGTAGTGCTGTTTCGACAGCCCACAGGAACAGTCTATAGTTGTCAGTTTGCAATATTTCTTCTTGAGTTGATACTGCAGTTGTCTTATAGTGGAATGAAACTACATAAAATAACTGTGTAGCGTAACACTTTCAGTTAATGCATCCAGCCTTGTCTGTGTCCTCGTGCTCTCTCCCCAGAATTACATACAAGATATATTGTGGATATGATAGAGTTAAAATAAAAGGAAATATTGAGAGAGTTAAAACTTCACTCAGTCAGTTATATGTTTGTGGGGGCAGTTTGATTTTAATGTACAAATGTTTTATAAATGAGACATTGTCATCATGCATAGGGATATCTTTTATATCACACCAACATGGAATCAGGAACAATAACAGATTTATGAAAGTGCCAATGTATTTTACCAGTTTGAAGAAAATAGAGTTTTCTGTTGAGGGCAGGTACACTAAAAAATATGTTACCTATAGCTATTAGTATGTCACCAAACATAACAAGCATTAAAAAAAAGGTTGATGCTTAGGCTGACATCATTACATAGGATCCTGTTATCAGAGGATGCAAGCTCCATGTTTGCCTCAGCTATGCCTTTCAACTTGTGACAACTAACATATTGTAACATTGTAACAAATCATGCATGATACCACATTGGAATTTGCTGAAGTCCTGGTGACTCAATAAAACTGCATACCATGTCATTGCCGGCTATACATCCCCTTCTGTGTCCTCTTCTGAGCATGTTAATTATCTATCAGATTGAAAAGGTCTCCATCAAACCAAATAATTTAATATAGATGGCTTTAACCCATAAACTGATATGCCTCTATGACTTCCAGCAAACTCTTTCAAAGATTCCATAATTTTATTAATACTAATTCACTTGCTCAAATCATTCCCCTCTACACCAAGGTTTAATAATCTTCTTAACCTTGTCCTTACCAACATTTCCCCTCCTTGGTTTACCCCTAATATCACAATCTCATTATTAAAATCTGACCATCTAGCAGTAGCCCTCTCCCTTAAAACACACTTTAAAATCACAAACAGTATGTCATGATTACTCCAAAAACAAGCATGCTCCTTTTACAGACCTTCTTATAATTCACTAAACAATGTATTAGCTAACACCACAGTGCACTTTTTCTGAATATTATTCCCTTATGGACAGATGCATCAAGTTGTCTGTTCTCATCCACCATATAAATAATGAAATAATGATAAATTCAAAAATAAGCTTGTATGGCAGAATTCCCTTACAAACAAGCTTTATAACAAAAATAAACTGCAATCTGTTTTCAATAGATCCCCACTCTGCCAATATAAAAGGACTTAAAACTAATAAATAAAATTCTCAAGCACATACCGGCCAAGTGTGAACTCAGGGTCCCTTCCCGCTTTAAAGAAAAGTACATGGCCTTCTTCAGTTGCATTAGGAAACCTAGAAATGATGCCCATTACTTTTCCATACTTATATCCAGTGAAGTCTCCCACTCTGAGTCCAGAGTTATTGCAGATATTTTATAGACAAGTCAGTATTAATTTCATGCCGCCAACCCAGCCCAAACAACTGTTCCCCACCCCCACTACCAGCCACTCCATCCATCCCAAAATTACCTTGTTCTAAGTTATGTTTGCCCTGGCAAACCAAAAAATACTAGCTTCATAGGATCTGATAATACCCCCAGCTGCCTGATAGTGTCACCTAGCCAAACCCCTCTTAAACCTCTTAGGTTTAAGTTCCTCCATGAGTTGCCTCCCTGATATTTGGAGAGTGGCCCCATGGCAGAACCTAGAAATTATAGACCTACTGACTCACAGTTATTGTCTCAAAAGTACAGAATGCCAAAAAACAAGTAATCTCCGTGGTATCCCCAAAGTCTCAAAACAACCCACTAAAGTGTAGTGGGTCCAAAAAAAAACAGTGTAAGAAACTTCTCTGTGTGGAAGATTTTCAGTCCATATATTTCTAGTTAATCACTGTATATTAATCAGATCAGACAATAGTAGTAGAAGTAGCGAACTTAAACTCGTCTTAAGTCAAAACAAAACAAAAAATAATAATAGAAAATATATATGTAATTGTACAGCATTGCTAAGTATTCGAAAGTAATCCAAGCAAGGCAGGCAGTCTGTTTCCAGTCGAAAATCCTTTATTAAGTACACAGACAAACGATCCAAGTAAAACAAAAATAGAGTAATAATTTCCTCACAAGCTTTCTAAATATATATATATATATATATATATTTTTTTTTTATCAGGAATGGGAGTGGTTTATTGTGCTGTAAAACAAAGTGTTATTGGTACACATGTTAAATTCACATCCCTTCCCCCATCAGTGTGACAGTCGAGCTGGTCCTGCCCTACTTAGTAGCTGTCATAATAATATATAACCCTTATGTACTTTAAATAAAATGTATAATGATGTGGTACCTCTTATTTAATCAGATTATTAAGTCTGTGATTTTGTCCAAGACAATATACTACATGGCTGGAAATATATCAACCTTAGTTCATATGGCAATCAAAAATATATATAAATATATACGTATACAATTTGCATGTAAAAATCAGTTTCTATTTTCATAACCTATTGTTAACAAAGATTGCTTTCATCCTTCTAGACTTCTTCAGGTCTTTGTACAAGAACCCTAAAAGCAATCTATAAAAATATATATGATTGTATAATTAGTATTGTTATTACACATCATTTTGAATAAAGTGGAAAAAATATAAACTGAAAAAAATAAAAATAAGAAAAAATGTATGTATGATGATGGAAACAAAATATACACTTAAATTTCAACTGATTTAAAATGGTATTTAAAACCAATTTGTAGAATAAAATAAAATAAAATACAGTTAGTCATGTAAACAATGTGGCAATTTTCTAAGTTCCAGTGCACTTTTAATTGAACAGTAGTAGTTTAGTCCAGGCTTCCTAAAAGAGTTCAGCTTTAATTGCCACATGAGTTCATGTTTCTCCATAATATTAGGGATGTCTCCTTCAAGATCACTCATGTCTATGCGATCCAGGATCTGGAACTTAAAACCTGTGTGTCTTTTATGAAGAGAAAGGTGTTTGGCTAGTGCATTATTTTTACATCCAGAGCAGATTTCTGATAGATGACATGAAATCCTACGCTTGAGTTTATTTACAGTCTTGCCCACATAGAATGCATCACATTCATTGCACTGTGTCCTGTAAATTACTTTTGTAGTGTTACAGTCACCCCCTGCACTGGTTTTAATGATCTTCTTTAAATAAGGGCAATAAAAACTATTACCTTGCTGTATAAATGTACAAAATGTACAATTAGTTTCACATCTTTTAGTGCTTTTCTCATATGGTCTAGGTTTAAATTCAACAAAACTTCTAATGTTCCTGGCCTTCCTATAAACAAATGATGGGGCTTCACCTAAGATGGTAATCAGAAAAGGGTTTCCTGTAACAATGTCCCAGTTTTCTTCAATAATATTTTTGATACTGTGATAATCCAAAGTGTATGTCAGGATGCAGCTATTTTTGCATTTGTTATTCTCTGTGGGATTCCTTAACATTTTTCTACTGGGGAGGTTGAGTGAATTTGCTTCAGTCCTCTTCAGTTCTATAATGGGTTTCAGGATGTTTTTTAACATCTGACTTTCTAGCCACTGGAAAATCATTCTCTAAGTTGTTCAGGTTTCTCAAAAATGGTTCCATCTCTGTGGTAATTCTAGCTAATCTATAGCCTTGGGACTTCACTACATTGTACTTGTTTTTTGTAGGATGTAGACTTTTACTGTGGAGTAATAAGTTAACCCTTGTTGGTTTTCTGAATAGATCAGTGGTGATTCTGTTATTGTTGGTGTCCTTGGAAATCTGCATATCTAAGAAAGTGGTTGATGTACAGCTATGGGAAGAGGTAAACTTCAGGAAGGGGGTTGTCTGATTGAGGTAAGTGATAAAATCTCCAAGCTGCAAGGTGTCACCTTCCCACACAATAAAGATGTCATCAAGTAAACATAAATAGCATGTGATATGCTGCATGTAGTTTGTGTTTAACAAATACAAAAATGATAATACTGATAATAAAAGGGCTCATTTGCAAAAGCATTTATTTGCAAAGATAGTAGCTGTTACTTCAAGGGAATTTATGACAAACCTATTTTTAACTGCTAGATTTAGAGCATTTTTTTGTCTTTTTTAATTCAAGTATCATTTTTTCTTACAGTTTCCAACTGCTTTTGAATTCAATGAAGTTTTTCTTATAACCATTTTGGACCACCTTTATAGTTGCTTATTTGGAACATTTCTTATGAATGGTGAACAGATGAGAGTAAAAGAGGTGAGTTCTACAAGTTCATCACACCCTTATATCCCATCATTATAGGTGTGTCTTTTTGTGATACAGGATAAGATTGTGGAACTTGAAAGTTATTGGAAGCATTAGAACAGTGTTGTGAACTGTTAATTGTTTGTTGACTGGTAGGATTCCCACTTTTTTGGCAGTTTTCTTTGTAGTGGAGGGGGAAGATAGTTGACTGATAGTGTCCACTTTTGATATTGAAGGGAGATAAGGGACTTATAAGACTCAATAGCAGCTGTTTGGCAAAAGACCAGATCAGAACTTAGCTAAAAGAAAATGTAACCGTTAGACTCTGATCACTCTGATTTGCTAAAGGCATTGTTTCAGCATCTTAATGCTGCGATAGCGTTGTCGCCTTACAGTAAGACGTTGTCCTGTTCGATTCTCAGCTAGAGCGTCTTCTGTGTGGGGACATGCCTGAATGGGCGTACCTTCATTGAAGGTTGTGCATCAGGGCCAGCAACTCAGCATGTAAAAATCTACTGCCAATCATTAGCGGACTGGAGTTCCGCTGTGGCGACCCCTAACCAGGAAAAGCCGAAAGACACAACAACAATTTAATATAGCAAAAAGAATGCTTTAATATGTAATGACAGAATAGTTGGTAATTTAAGCCATTATTTTAATCTTTTGTAAAATGTAGAATAAATAAGTACTAAAAGTAATCTTCTGTTCTGTTGTTCCAGTTATGCAATAATTTCACACTTCTATAGAACCCTTGGCAAGTGTTTTTAGCTAGAAAGCCGATGATGCTTTCCAAAATACTGACCAGCTAGTTGTTATTCAGGTAAATTTGGTATGGGTGACAGTGTAAAAAAACAACTTTCTTTATCCCATTGCATTACCAAAAGGTCTTTATACTGGCCATCTCACCATTTTTGTCTGTCAGCTTTGTGCCATTTAGTCACCATTACCAACTTTGTTGATGGTCGATAGCCTCATAATGGATAAGTCATCAGTATTCATTATTCAGTCTGCAGATGCAAAGTGCTTACCATTTTGTACAAGTATTAACATCTCTCATTTCTTTACTACTAATAATAACCTGGCCATTGTTAAAGAGGAATTTGATTTGAATTTGATTTTGAGCAATTAATAGTGTGGCAGAATAAAGGGAACACTATTCTGTCTTGTTAGGGCTTATCAGCTCATTTATCAGCCATGGTTCTTCTAATAGCATCTGCCATTCTCCTTCAGAGCATATTGTCTTTACTGCATAATTAAACTTCTTCTTCCTTAAAGGTCACAAAGTGCAAGAAAACTACTGCTGATGAAGACTTGGTGGATGTCCAGATGATCCCCAAGCCTTTTGCAAAGGTATCCTATTGAAGCTGTCAGCTTATAAGATGCTTATGCTTATAAGATGACCAGTAGTGCAGTAATGCACAGTTATCTGAAACAATACATTACTCAATGAAAGGTACTGCAGGGTGGATTACATACATACATACATACATACATACATACATACAAATATTTCAAGCACAGGCATTAATGCCATTTTAGCTTGCCAGTATACCAAAACAATTGTCCCCATAATAAGTGTCCAGGCTGTTCTTAAAAATATCTAAACTAGTGCTTGCTTTAATGTAATTTGATAGTCTGTTCCATGCATCGGCTGCTCCCTCAGAGAACCAGTTAGTACACTTCTCATTCCTATAGAATATTTTACATAGGTTGTCTGATGATTTTCTACTACATTTTAATAACCCCAAACAATGTCCTATATACATGAATAAACTCTCTTAGATATCTGTAAGAGGCACCATACAAGTTCAGATAATTTAGTCTTTCATAGTAACTTACATTTTTCACATCCATGGATGCCCTTGGTATATTTCCCATGTACACTTTCCAGTTTACTCATACTTGTTTTCTTATAAGATTTTCATATTGTTATTCTGTACTCAGTTTGGGTCTAATGTAACTAACAAACAATGACTTCATCTTTTCTGATTTCCTAGACTTTATAAATCTTTTTATACAACCTATAGTTCATTAACCAATTGGTTGATATGATTAGAAAGACTCAAAGCTAGATCTACCTATATACCCAGGTTCTTAAATGAGTCTACAGTTTCAATCACTGTATGCTATATTAAATATTCATCTTTCAGTTTATGTCTCCCAAATCTCATATGCTTAGTTTTTTATGTATTTGTCAGCATATCCTTGCCCAAATGGTCAATTTAGTCAAGTTCTCCCTTTCTCTGGAAACCTTGTAGTTTGAAATTTCATTTTTGGAGTTTGTTTCATTCAAAACAACATCACAGTTTTGTTTTTTGTTAAGCTATCTTGTATCTCTGTCTTCCTGAACCATATGGCTTAAAGAAGGACACTGCAAATGCTTGTCAGCTGAGGTGAAACTTGATGGCAGTCATTGCCCGCAGGGTAGAGAAATATGGAATTTGAGGTTTATCCATCTTTCACTGCTGTTAAACTAGCTAGTAAGAGGAAATTCATCATCAGTAACCACAGATGCAGGCATTAGACTGCTCAGCAGAAAAAGCATTCCTTCATTGCCAAGAATTCTCCCCATTCCATCATGTGCATTACAGTGCCTAGTCTTATTCATATATCCATTGCCCCAGATCAATTTGGATGGTTCTTCAGTGTCCCTAGGCTGCATATAGTTGTTTAGAAGACATCTCATCTATTTCCCATGTTTCTTAGTATCTTTGTTTCTGATTCTTGTTTACTGTTTAGGAGGTTTTGTACAGTTTTTTCAGATCTTTGCATTTCAAATTTTTTCTTACTTCTTTGGGCCTTATGAGTTTTCAACTGCTAGATTCCTCTCAGACATTCACTTCCATAGCATTGAGGCGTTCCACTTAATTGATTTGAAATCCTCCTAAAGAATCTGTTTCCTGTCCAGTTAAGAAAAAGGATAGGCTGCACTAGAAATTCCTACAAACCGTTTTCTTCATCACAGGCAGAACTCCGTGGAACCTTCTGTTAAAAAGGTGCCAATTAAAATTGGTGAGACAGTTTCAATTTTGTCTCAATTCTCAGAAGCTCAGAGCGTCTCTCATTTATTGGATATAAGAGGGATCTTTGATTTAACATTCTAACTTTTGATGCTAAAGCCCTTTGATGCCAAGACCAGCTCCTTACCTGTCATATATTTCAGATATGAAGTGTTGGCAGTTGTTATTAACAGAGCTTGCTCGTCTCCCTTCCCAGTTTCACTATGTTAGAGATAGGGATTTCAGTTGTGTTCTTTCTGCCAAAGTCAAGACACCAAGACTGTCTTAAATGGCCCCACAGTGGCAGTGTTGATGCTGGGTACTGTAGTACTAAAAGCAGCCCTATCATGCCCACATTTGGAGTAATCAGCCAGCAAGCTAGCCATCTTGATGCTAACCAAGTCCTTCACATTTGCCTTAATGCCATTTAGAAGCCATCACTGTTATGGTACCCCAGTGGCCTACTTTGTTTCAATGCCAGCTTTTACATTGCAAACTGACAAGTGTGTGGCTGTGTCCACAACCCTGCAAGCTAACTGCAAATCACCTCTCTTCTTTGTCTTTGGCTTCTTCCTCTTGAAAGATCCCCAGGAAGGCAGCATGAATAAGGAAATGCAATGAATCATCTGTGAAATCTCCCACTACTGAGCTGGATAAGGAGGAGAGCACAGATTCTCCGGTATACCCCAGTGGTGACCTCAAGTTCAGGGAACTCTTGTAGGTAATGTGCCAGAAGGGAGGGTGACATACAGTCAGTATTCTTCTCCCAGGAAATTCTGCAGAAGTTTTTTTGGTGTGGCCCTTCCATTGCTGGAGATTCTGAAAATGGCCAGCAATACAGCTTAGGAAAGGCTTGATATGTTGGTTGCAGTAGTGAAGAAAGTGGACTGTATTTTCTGGCTGTTCTGGTAGTGAAATTTCTGATAAATCAGAAACATTGGACTCAGCAGTTGCTGTGAAAATGGCTCCAACCCCAGAGTTTGACAGTTTATCCACCAGATAAAGGCTCAAGAGTGTTGGACTGCCATAGGAAGTGAGTTTACATGTCTTTTATTTTCTGCTTAAGAGCACTTGACTATTTACCTCATATGGTGGATTTTTAGAGGAACATCTCAGATGAAATGCACTAGATGATAGCCCAGATGTCCTTCTATTCATCTGTTGCAGTATTCATTACATGAGACAGTTCCCCATCGTAGGCGACCTGACATCAGTCAGTATACAAAAGACTTTTACTACTGTAGGGTGTGTGGTATGTCGCATGTAGGCTTCAAACGAATGTCGGCCATAGAAGTGGCGTACATATGCACCATCCTCAGAACTTCTCTGCTATCAGATTCAAGTGCCAGATTCCAGCGTACTGTCTGACTCTGAATCATTTGCGATTCTTCAAATTTCAGATAAGCGCCCCATTGGGGGACTCTTGATTATTTTGCTACTGTCTTTGGTTAGGGTTCATGTCATCCATGAGAGGGAAATGCCAACGTGGAAGACAAATGCTACACAAGGGTAGCCATCTTCAGTGTTTGTTCTGCCTAGGCCCAAACCACGACCATAAAAACTGATGAATTTATCAGGCATTTGTGCCAAAGACCTTAAGAAGTAGATTATCCTCTTTAGCTATCTACCTAGAGAATCAGTGTTTAAAGCTGCTAGCAAGAAGTGCTATGGAGGGATCCTCTGGGCCTGAGGGTGAGTCAGTTTTGAAGCGGAAGGCCAAAAAGCAAAGGTCTGAACCTTCTGCTGCACCTCTGGATACCAAGGTCTGTCTAGAGGAGGAGGAGGGCCCAGAGACGCATCTAATTCACAGTTCAGATCCACAGGCCAACCCTCACGTCCAGGCCATCTTGGATCTGAGCATAAGCACATCTGCAGAGGCTGAGCAAGCATCTGTGTTGAATGTCTGTGGGGAACCAGGGCTCATGATAATGGAAGGCCCTAAGGGGATTCCTAAGATCCTTGTTAGGGAAGAGATGGAATTTGAGCTGATAGAATGTAGGCCTATGTCAGGGCCTCTTACTCTACATAGGATAGACTTGCATGCAAAAAAGAAATGGAAAACTAAACATTTGTCCACATCAAAGAACCTGTTAGCGACTGGCAGCAATTCACTGAAGACCTTTTCTATGCCCTTATGTTCCTCTGGCCTCCTCCAGGTTTTACAGCTCCATCTCTCAGTACTGTCTCCCCACTTCAAAGGACTAGGGAAGAAGATTCTTCTGAGGAAGAGGCATCTTTAGGGGCGAAATCTTTGGCCTATTCTTCACAGATCCTTTCTCCCATGTATTATGCCTCCCTAGAAGAGGAATCTAATGGAACAGATTCACCTTTGGAAGACCTTTCCTTTGGAGAAACATAGCTAAAATGAGAGACCATTTTAAGTGGGTTAGTGTCCAAGTATCTAAAGTAAACAAAAAAGATACTATGAGCTACTACATGTGGAATCACCTAGCCCATCTACTAGTCCTCTTGTCTTGCCTGCCTTTCTCGATGTTTTTGCCTTAGCTTCACAGGCACCAGATTCCCAGCCACCTGCCCCCAAGAAACCAGACCGTTTCTATAAGGTCCCAGAGGACTGCAAATTCCTCTTCAGATGCCCTTTTGCAGACCCTTTTGTTATTTCTGTGGCTTCTGCCAAGCCAGCCAGATTACTGCCCTCCACCACCCTTCTCCCATCAAATGAGGATAGCAGGATCCTGGATAGAGTATGCAAAAAAGTGTACACTTCTGCTACTCTAGTGTTTAGGGCCATAACTTACCAAACACACACTACCAAAATTCGCTTTAGAGCTTATGTCCCAACTTTCCCAGGTAATTGCAGACTTACCTGACTCAGAGAATAAAACCTTGGCTAATTCTTTGCTTGGTGCATCTTCTCAAATAGCACCCCACTCCATAAAATGCAGCTATGATGCCGCAGAAGTGTCTGCCAGACCAGCTGCCTCTGGATCAGTATTAAGAAGATTGTCTTGGCTAAGACCCCAGCCCTTACCTGACATAAAAGCCAAACTTATGGATGTTCCCTTGGACAACTCTGCTTTGTTTGGCCCTGCAACTGCTAACTTGTTCAAATCATTGAAGGAAAAGAGCAAGGAATTGCAAGAACTGAAACACATTTTTGTTTCTCCAGTACCCAGGTTCCAAAGAAATTATCCTGCACAACCTGTATTTGTGCATAGGCATTCATGTCACCCACAACCCAGAACAAAAAAAGAGTGACAGGAAACCACAGCAGTCTAGGGCTCCTCTGGCAACTCTGCCACTAAAGCAGACCTTTCCAGACAAACATTCCTCTCTATGACTGTCTCCCCCCTCACCCACATACCACTTTCCAGCTCCTTCCCCTGTCCATCCCAGCCTGGGAAAGTATAACCCAAGGGTCTTCTCCATTGTTCAGAAAGGATACTTTGTGGTATGGCATCACCTACCCTCCTTCAGGGGCATCCCTCAACCTCCCAGGGAACAACTACCTTTTTTCCCGGTGTTTTTTTTTAGAATTGATGAACTTAGGGACCATCCAGAGTGTTCCCAAAAAAACAAATAGAAAGAGGATTTTATTCCAGGTTGTTCCTGGTGCCCAGGAAGGAAGGTCCCTGGAGACTCATCTTTGACCTGTCCCATCTCAGTACCTTTTTAAGGGTACCCACTTTCCACATACTGACCCTTTAGACTTTGTTCCCACTTATTCTGCCTCAAGCCTTCATGATTACCCTGGATATTAAAGATGTATATCTGCACATTCCCATCCAACCCAGCTACAGGAAGTTTTTACCCTCCTCTGTATCATCATGGCATTTTCAGTTCTGTGCCTTGCCCTTTGGACTTTCTACTGCACCGAGGGTCATCACCAGATGTCTAGTTCCTGTGATTTCCCACTGTAGACTTCAGGGCATACACATTTTTCTTATCTACATGACCTCCTCCTTCTAGCTACCTCCACAGAGGAGTTGGAGTGAAATAATTCCCATACCATCAGTCTTCTACAAAGTCTGAAGTTCACCATAAATTTAAAGAAATCAGTTCTCACCCCTTCACAGGATTAGATTTTCCTAGGGTGTGGGATGCAAACAGATCTTATGAAGGTCTCTCTACCCCCACAAAAGGTACAGGACTTCACCCTTTACTTCAAAAATCTTCTGCTGGTTCACATTACAGCCAGTGAGATCCTCGGGGTCTTGGGCCTCATGGCATCCACCATTCCCATGGCCCCCTTTGCCAAACTCCACACGAGAAAATGGCAATGGTATCTAAAGTCAGTTTGGATGCAACACCAGCACCCCCTAGAATTCTGCAATCCTCTCGTCCCCTGTCTGAAGAGAGAACATCAGTGGTGGATACATTGTGTCACTCAACCCAGGACTTCCCTTACACCCTCTTGCTCCATGTCAAGAGATCTTCACAGATGCCTCAGACATAGGCTGGGGAGCAACCTTCAGGCACCTGAATGTACAAGTGCTCTGGTCTCCCTCTCAGCTGAAGGAACACATCAATGTAAGGGAGATAAGGGTGCTGCTATTGGCCATGCAGACCTTCCATCTTCTCTTCCAACCAGGACCTCTAAAGTTGTTCACAGACAATATGACAGTCCTCTGGTATGTGGAGAAACTAGGAGGACCAAATCCTATCTATTATGCAGGTTAGCTCTTCAGACTTGGGAGCTGGCAATAAAAGTCCAGGTGACCATTCAGGTAGTGTACATCCCATCTTCACAGAATTGTGTGACAGATTACCTAAGCAGGTCCCAGACTTGATCCCAAGAATGGATGCTTCAAAGGGATGTGTTTCTGGATATTGTCCACCAGTGGAGTATTTCTCAAACAGACCTCTTTGCTTCCCCCATGAACACACAACGTCTACAGTTTTGTGCCAGAGAGCATCATCCTCTGGTCTGGAAAGTGGATACCCTTTCTTTATCTTGGAAGGGGATGTTTCTGTATGCATTTCCTCCCCTTCCCTTCATTTCAAAAGTCCTGTCCAAAATTCATCAGGACAAACCAAAAATCTTGCTGGTGACTCCCTTCTGGCCAAGACAGCACTGGTTCCCGCTCCTCCTGTATTTAGCCAAGGGCAGTCACCACAAGTTACCTCAGAGATTGGACCTTCTAACACAAGACAAAGGAACCCTCATCCATCCCCACTTGTCAACTCTCCAATTGACTCTGTGGATGATAGGGTACTAATTCCTTTCAGATACCTATTCTCTGAGGATGTGCTTACAGTCCTGCAGGAGGCCAGGAATCCAAATACCAGAAAATCTTATTTAGGCAAATGGAAGAGATTTTCACTCTGGTGTCTGAAACAAAACCAGGCTCCACAGACAGTGGAAATTCCCCTGATTTTCTTATTTGTGTGCATTGCTCAATGGTGGCTTGGCTTACTCTTCAGTAAAAGCCCATATGCCAGCCATATCTCCCTGTCTGCCTGTGTCTCCCCTCTTAGCTAGCAGATTTCAGGCTAAACAATTTCTTAAAGGCATCCTGCACATTAGACCTCCCAAGAAACCTGTTCCATCTCCCTGAGACCTTAACTTTGTTTTGGAAAAGCTGATTCTCCCACCCTTCAAGCCAGCTTCTTCAGCTTCTATACAGTACTGCTCCTGGAAAACTGTGTTACTCCTAGCCTTAATTTCAGCCAGATGAGTGTTCGAGCTACAGGCCCTTATGGTATCTCCACGTTTTCTGGTCTTCCACAGATGGATTTCCCTGCACACAAACCCCTCATTTATGCCTAAGGTAGTCAGTGAGCTGTCTTTAAATCGGTCCCAACATTTACCTAGCTTTTTCCCTTCCCTCCAGAACCCTAGTGAGTGGGTACTCCATACTTTAGATGTTTACAGACAACTTAGATTTCATTTAGACAAAACCAAAGCTGTTAGAAAGTCAGATCAGCTTTTTGTTTCTTACCACCCCAGGGCCCTGGGCAGGCTGCATCCAAGCAGATTATTTCCTCCTGGCTTTCCAAGACCATTACCTCTTGCTAGGGTCTATATCATATGAGCGAATCGCACAAATTGCGAATGCTCATAATATCAAACGTACTGGACCTTGAAGTGCTTTTTCTGAGATCACGGTACAGTGAAGAGCGGGATATTTGCCCTTTCCTCACTGTAGTGCAATCTCGGAGTTAGAATATATATTTAGCGGGGGGGGGGCTGCACTCCCCACAATACGAAGTTCGAGGTCCGGTACATTCGATATTATGAACGTTCGCAATTTTTGAGATTCGCTCATATGATATAGACCCCTTTTGCTACACTCACCGTAGTAAGATTCTCCCTTCCTCTGTTAGGGCTCACTCCATCAGGGTTGTTGCCTCATCTGGGGCCTTTTTCAAGGGATTGGATACTAATTCAGTTCTTAAAGCAGCTGCATGGACCTCAGTCCATACTTCCACCAAGCACTGCAAATTAGATGGAATCTCTATATCTAGAGCAGGGTTTGCCAGTGCCATACTGCATGGGTTCCTGAAAAGCTCCTGTGCTGCACCTTCCTCCCTTACTTCATCATAAGTTTTGTTATTCTCCTTCATTTAATGAATACTGCAACAAATGAATAGAAGGACATAGAATAGTTGTGTAAAACGTACCATAACTATAGCTCTCCTTCTCTTCACTGTTGCAGTATCCCTATCCCTCTCTCCTTCCCCCTGGCCTTGCTTCTTCTTGGATGATTCTTATCCTACTTCTTTAGGCTGGCATTCCTCCCGGGGCAGTCAGTTCTGAGGATGGTATTTGCATATGTCACTTTTACGGCCAACATTTGATCACAGCCTACTTGCGACATGCCACGCACCCTACAGTAGTAAAAGTCTTTTTTATACTGGCCGATGTCAATTTGTCTGGTAAGATTTTGTACAACTATTCGTTATCCTGTTAAGGAAGAACATCAGTCCCACTTGCCTAGTCTCTCAATAGTGGCCAACCTCAACCAGCAGCATGGTGTAGAGGGATGAATCTCTGACTATGTTGCAGACAGTCCAAGTTTGACTAACAACTCAGATGCCTATAGTAGCAGGCCAGGAGGATGGGAGCAAGCAGCTGCTGCAGGCTTGCTCATTCTGGGGGGCAGGTCTGGCTTCTCAAACAAGTGACACAGCAGGAGAATTGTTCACTTAGTGTAGTCCTAGGCCAGCAAGCAGAGACACACTTCCCAATGAGAGGTAGTGATTGTAGACTCGGTGGATCAATCAAGGGGGCACTCTTAACCCACCAGACCAGCAGGGTGGCCTGTTCTCTACTGCCTAACTGTCACCAAGAAGAAAGAGAGGGCTAATGGGGGTTCCTTGGCAAGAACAAATAGGCTGCAGAGCTCTCACCTAGCCCTAGAAGACTCAGCTCCCCTTCTTCCAAAGTGAATGAGTCAATTGGGTGAAAGTAGGGGAACATAAAACATTTTGCCAACTTTGTATTCCTAGAAGCTTACAACAGTGCTAGGAGATTAGGCGATCTAGCACTGCTATTCAACAGCACAAGCAACTCCATCTGTCTGGCTGTTGAGAACACCAAGATTACTTTTATGAAATCCCCCTTTTAAAGAAGCATGTCTATTCAGGCCAGAAGTCAAAGCTTGCATTAAAACTATGGAGATGGATGGAAATTCCTTACAGCTAAAAGGCATTACATTTGAGCTACTTCAGTGTTCCTTTTCAAAAATGCAGGGGAGCCAACATCATATGTGGTTTAAGAATGGTATATAGCAACAAAACCAACAGCAGTCTGGAAAGAGCCTTACTTCTGAAGGTGATTTCCAGAGAAGTCATAGGCCCAATTGACAATTGTCAGGCAGCTATAAGCCAGCCATGGGTGTTCAACGGCAGCCCAAAGACCTTGCCTGATTTTCCCCTATGTGGAGTCACACAAGAGTGTCTGTTCTTTTGCCTGTTCACTTGGACGTTCATCACCTAGGACAAGTGAATAAGGATATTCATATCCATGGAGTATAGTATTCAACTTTCATTCAAAACCATTTCTACAATCCTTACCATTGACAGACATCCCATCTCATCAAAACAAGCAGCAAGATGGGAATTCTTAAGACGCCTTTAAAAAAAAAAGCCATTCAGGATAGCCCATCAGACAAGAAAGAATCATGATTTTTCTCCAGGCTAATTTTAGTGTTAATAAAAGGTAAACTACCTTAGGTCAGTTTTAGACTTTAGTGACCTCAATTTCTTTATTTCACGAGAAAGCATATGTGAAGCCACGGTGCAATTAGTCCTTCACTGTTAGCCAAAGAAGACTGGATGTGCTTATTAGGCACACAGGACACCCAACTTCACATAAAAAGTGACAAGGAATCCAGGAGATTCCTATACGTTCAAGTTGGAGCCACTCACTATAATTTCTGGACTCATCTGTTTGATATTACCTCAACCCCCAATGTCTTCACCAAGTGCATATCCCCTGCAACAGCCAGTAAGATACTGAAAGAAGCCAACATTTTCTCTTACATAGATGATGAGTTCTATCTGTTCCCAAAAGTCAAGGTCTGGTGACTATGTTGGAGGCTCTAAATTCATTACTGTATGCTCTAGGGATAACTGTAATCCTTGCAAAATCACAATGAACAACCCCCTCTGCTGCCTACTTTTGTCTCAAGGCAGTGGATGTCATAGCTGTCTCCCTTTCCTAGTGCGGCGTGCCTCATGCCAGACAAGATATGAGAGAACTTCAGTGAACTTCAAGTGTAATGTCTCAGACTGCAAATCCACTGTTTGAATCTCTAAAGTTTCCCAGAGCCACCTACAATGGTGGATGAATCTTTCCAGTTTTTCTGTGGTAGTCCCTTTCAGTTATCCATGCTCTCAACAGTAGTCACAATGGTTGAGCCCTAGAATGTGAGTGGGGGGAGGACATTGTAGTAGGCAAGCAGTTGAGGATGTCTCATTATCATCAGAGGCTGTACATCAGCATACCAGAAATAAGAACACTTTTTCTATGGAAGTTAGGAGAGGAAAGTGCTAAAGATCTGGAGGGTTTTGTTTAACAATATTTTAAAAGGAGGGAAGGTACCAGTATCATAGAAGAAAGTTGTGGTGGCTGTACTATTTAAAGAGGATAAAGGCCCTTTAAATGTAACTTCATGTAGGCCAGTTTCAATTCTGAACCATGGTTTTAAGCAGTTTATGTTTATACTAGTTAAGAGAATGTCTAAGTTATTGCCAAAACTGATAGATATGAATCAGTGTGTTTTTTGTAGAAGGGAGCAAACATTTGACTGCGTTAGCAAGATGATTCAGAGGGAAGCAGAGTGCAGGAAGACCCCAGTATTGTTGGTGGGTCTTGAAGCAGAGAAAGTATTCAATAGAGTTAGCTGGGATTTTATGAATAAGGCAATGTCAGCATTTTCATTTCCTAGTAAAATAATGGGGTTAGTTGGAAGATATATACAAAGAGTCACAGGCAAAAATCAAGGTGGGTTATTTCCTCTCTGTCAAGCTGTTTGAGCAAAGGACAGGCAGGGATGTTCTCTTTCTCCTTTGTTATTTGTCTTATATTTAGTGCCATTGGCAAAGAAAATAAGGATTAAGGGTTTAAGTGATATGGTAATCAAGAAAAAATAGCATATTTGCAGATGATGTTATTTTGTACATGATAAATCCAGAAAAGGATATTTCAGTGTTTTGGAACATTTTGAGACAGTTTCAGTTTTTTCAGTATATGAAATAAATGAAAATAAACAAGAGCTATAGCAGTAAACAGTTCCTACACATGAACTGGTTCAACAATACCCATATTTATGGTCACGTGATAAGATGAAGTATCTATATGTTTGGATTAAAAATGATTATTTTATTGCAGCTAAGGGTATGTGAGAATCTGGAAGCTTTTGACTATGGATATGGATAGGTATTTGTTTGTGTCTTTCGGCTTTTCCCGGTTAGGGGTCGCCACAGTGGAACTCCGGTCCACTAATGATTGGCAGTAGAGTTTTACGTGCTGGCTTGCTGGCCTAATGCACAACCTTCAATGAAGGAACGCCTGTTCACGCATGTCACCACACAGAAGACGCTTTAACTGAGAATCGAACAGGCAACGTCTGTGAGGCGACAACGCTAGAGCAGCAGCACCACCTGGATATGGATAGGTATAAAGAGTGAAAATGTCTCTAGTCCCTTTAATATTGTATACAGACAGGTCAGTCATATTTTTCTCAACCATAAGAGAAGCTGTGGGACCATAATTAATAAAGAATTGAAGACATTTATTTGGAAGGGAAAGAGGGCAACAGTTAAGTAGGATAAGTTTTTTCTCCTCACAAAATGAGGTGGTTTAGGTGTCGCTCTTCTTCTGTGCATTAAGAAGATGTTGAGGCTTGGGTGTTCATTTAAGTAATTTATTGAATACAAATACATCAGGATGGATGGCAGGAACATTAAACTTAAATGAACCATCTAACTGACTGATTGCATACTTGCATGCTCACACTCTGGCTGCTTGCTTAAAATGGCACTCTGACTTGCATGTGCTCAGTACTTATATGCTGATTCACTGGAAAGCTTCTTAAAGGTATATCACACACACTGATCTATATCCTCCCTCTTTACTGAGCTGCATCATATAAACAATGACATTTCAATAGGCAAGCAATTATACAGACACTAATAAAGAAAAACAACAGTGATGCCCATGCAGTGTATCTGGAATTAGGTTTCGAGATGCAACCTGATCTCATGACATAATAGTTAGGACTGGGTTTAGCAACAGGGACAGTCACTGGGGAATGGTCTGCTTGAGGAGTTTTAGGGATTTTGTTAGGAATGGGGATTGCTGACGGAATGTTCTCTGGAATAGGAACATTGGACAAGTCACTTTGAGAACTATAATCTTTGTTACAGGCAAGATGCTATAGCACTAGTTCAGACACTGGTAACAAATGCTTCTGATTTCATCTGAATTCCATTTCTTGTGATTCCACAATGTACGATCTCGGCTCTTGACACAAACGTTTCAAAAATCTAATGCAATCAAAACCTTTTGACGTCTGCATCCTCACTATCTCTCCTTTTTTCAATGAACTGAGCAGTTTTCTGGTTTTATCAAAATAACACTGCTGGGACAAATGCTTTTTCAACAGTTGGACTTTTGTTAAAAAAACACAGTTGAGCCCAGCAGCATAAAGTCCACTGTTAAAACATAAAAAACACACTGCCACAGCTAGGAATCACCCGTTGATACTTTATTAATCCATCATTAATACATCATCATTATTAGGAGTTTTATAAAAGTGGTTCTTTAGTAATAATGCTGATGTATTTTTCTTTCTGAATTTAACTTACTCATGGTGTTATGGTTCTACGACTTGTTTTAAAATGATTAACACTGATTAGGGTCGGAGCCTATTTGACTGAATGATTGTTTGAATGGTTTATTGTCTGTAACACTATATAATGTGTGTTCTTTTGTCCTAGAGTTTGTCTGAAGAAGTTGGAGTATTTACTCTTACGAAAGCACTCACAGTAATAAATAGTGTTTTTGTGTTCCTGAAACCGGCTAGTATTTTCTTTTACTAGGTTCTGGCCTTATCTTTCCACTCCCCACTCTATGTCCCAGGCAGGAGACCTTTACCATACCCACCTGACATTTGCTCGACTTAATGGTCAACCCTGCTCTCTGTAGTCTCCCCATCACCTCCCTGACATGCTGAAGGTGCTCTGGCCAGGAATGGCTGTAGAGGGCAATATCATCTAGGTAAGCAGGGGCAAACTCTCTTGCTCCTGCTCCTGCTCCTGCTAGGATATGATCTATCAGCCTCTGGAAAGTCACTTAGGCATTCTTCATCCCAAAGGGCATCTTTGTGAACTCATACAAGCCAAAAGGAGTCACAAAGGCTGACTTCTCTCTAGCACTGGGAGTCAAGAGCACCTGCCAGTAACCCTTGGTAAGATCAATGGTTGTAAGATACTTAGCCCCACTCAGCTGCTCTAGGCCCTCATCTGTCCTAGGCATGGGGTAAGCATCCGACTCTGTGTGACTATTTAATTTCCTGTAGTCCACACAGAACCTGGTGCTGCCATCCTTCTTTGGCACCAGCACCACTGGGGAGATTCAGGGACTGTTGGACTCTTGAATCACCCCTAGTTCCAACATCTCCTGTGCCTCATCCCTCAGAGTCTGTTTGACTCTCTCAGGCACTCTATAAGGGGCCTGCCTAATAGGCCTTTGGGGTCCTGTAGCCAAATGTTGCTGCCCCAGGAGAGTGCACCCTGGTTTCCCAGTGAACATGTCCCCAAATTTCTGCAACACTGCTCGGATTTCTCGAACCTGGGTAGGTGATAGCTGCTGGGACATTGCTACCCCTTCAACTGAGTGTCAGCCCGAGCCTCACTGAGGAGATCAGTCCCCAGATCTCCCTCAGACTCCTCCTGCAATCCACTGCAAATGCTCAGCACAAGGGCCTCCCGATCATGGTAAGGTTTCATCATGTTAGCATGGTACAATTTGTGCCCCTGCCATCTGCCTGCCAGTTCCACCATGTACTTAACATCACTTACCTTTCTTACCACCCTGTAGGGTCCTTCCCAAGCTGCTTGCAGTTTGTTGTGTCTGACAGGAATGAGAACCATTACCTGCTGCCCCACAGCATACTCTCTAGCTCGAGTATTTTGTCATACCACACTTTTTTCTGTTGTTCATAGGTTCATAGTTCATAGTTTAGTACTAAGCTAACTGCCCTTGCGAGCTATTTTAAGCCTAGCCAATTATCCCTTGTGTGACTCAAACCCTGCACCTGGTGTTTGTAAAGCAAACACCTTAGCCATTAAGTCACTCTCCCAACCCCTTGGGCTTCTGCCAGGTTCTCCTGGGCCAAGCCCATGAGTTCCCTGAGCCTTGTCCGAGGTTTAGGACGTATGCCACAGCAGGCTCCTTGTGAGACTTGCACTCACCTTCCCACTCATCTCGAATTAAATCTAGAGGTCCCCTCTCCCTATGCCTATACAGCAACTCAAAGGGTGAAAAACCTGTGGATTCCTGGGTAACTTCTCTGAAAGCAAACAACAGATGGGGCAAATATTTGTCCCACTCCCTCTTAAACTGATCTGCAAATGCCCATAGCATGGACTTGATTATAGAGTTTAACCTCTCAACAAGACCGTTAGTCTGGGGACGGTAGGGGGGGGTGGTCTTCATGTGCCTCACCCCACAGGACTTCCACAGACATGCCAGCAGGTCTGACATGAAATTGGCACCTCTTTCAGTCAGTATTTCTTTCGGGAAACCTACCCTGCTTAAAATCTCTAACAAAGCATTTGCCACCTTCTCTGCCTCAATGGAGGACAAGCCACTGCCTCAGGGTATCGTGTAGCATAATCTACTACCACTAGGATATACTTTTTCCCTGTGGAACCTGGGGTACTCAGGGGACCCACAATATCCATAGCTACCCTCTTAAATGGCTCCTCAATCACAGGCAAAGGCATCAAAGGAGCTCTCACCTTGTCTCCTGCCTTGCCTACCTTTTGGCACTGCTCTCACAGGTCCTGCAGTACCCTGTTACATCTCTGGAAATTCCAGGCCGATGGAAGTTCTGCATAATATGCCTCTTTGTACGTTTTATGTCCACATGACCTGCAAAGGGAATATCGTGGTCTATGGCTAGAAGCGCCAGATGGTAGGCCGTAGGCACTACCAACTGGTGTACTCTTTCACCTTCTAGCCCTCCCTCAGGGGTCCACTCTCTGTATAGTAACCCTTTGTCCCAGTATACAGATTCCCCCTTTCCTTGAGAATCAGGTGCCTAGCTACCTGCCTCACGCCTTGCAGTGTGTAGGGTCTGAGAGCTGAGCCTGTCTCAACTCTCTCCTTGTAACCCTTCCCAGCTCCCCTTCCACAGGAAGTCTGGCATCCTCTGACAGTGGTGCCTCACTGTCAGCCTGGGTACTACTACTCACCTCTACCTTTACAGTCACTCTGTCCAAGGGACCATCAGTACCCACAAGCAGCTGTGGCTCACATTCAGTCTCACTGCTACAGAGTAGCTCCCTCCCTGAAGTAACCACCTCACCAGTCCTGGCTGCAAGTATGCATCATCTTCATCATCTAGACCGGCCATGTTTACATCAAAGGGTCACAACATGCTTTATTTGGTCAGCAGAGTGCACTGTTGTTACATTTTTGCAGTTCCACATGTAACACTATTTTTACCATGTAAGATAACAAGCCTGTGGCTTACATTAATATTTACAGATGACAGAATTATCTCCAAAATTCTATCTGGCTAGGCTGGCAGCCTTCCTTTATCTTCAGCCAATCTTCACACTCAACATAAGTCTCTGGGCAGGTGAAGCAAGATGATTATCACGAGGAATGTTTCTGAGATTTAAGTGTAGAAAAAACATTGGTATTGTCATGTCTGGTGTTCTCTAACAGCTGTTTTGCACTTTGAACTGCAGGTTCAGCCAAACCGTTTGACTGGGGGTATTCAGGACTAATCGTAATATGAACTAAGTCCCATGCTTCTGCAAATTTCTTGAACTGCTGACTAATAAACTGTGCATCATTGTCAGAAGTAACTCTGTGCGGATTACCATAGACAGAAAAATGTCACTTCAACTTAGTAATGTCAGTAGTGGAAGTTAGGTTGGGAAGCAGGTCAATCTCAAACCAATATGAATAAGACTCTACTAACACCAAATAATGTTGACCATTCCACTCAAAGATATCAGTGGCAACTGTTGACCAAGGTAGTTCAGGAATCTGGTTTAACTAAAATGGTTCTTTCTGTTGATGGGGCTTTGTACTGTTACATACTGAACAAGATGAAAATATTTTCTGAATATCTCTTGACATAGAAGGGCAAAATACTAGACCTCTCGCCTTCTTTTGGTAGAATCAGTTCCTGGATGGCCACAATGCACAACTTTAATGTGCTCTTGTTGCAAGGAGTTTGGAACAATCACTTTATGACCTTTCATGATGATACCATTATCTGACAAAATCTCATCTCTGTATGAAAAATAAGGTTGCACTTCTACTGGTAAACAAGATTGCTTTGAAGGCTATCCTTGACTGATAAAGAGGTTTAGCTTCTGGAGAATTGGATCTGAGCCTGTGTGAGTTCTATGCTCATCAGTACATCTGGAAGAAAAAATTCTCACTTAAATGACCTCAAAATCAAGTTGCTCATTGTTATGCAGTTGTGTGTTTTTTTCTGGGCAATCTGGATAAGGTATCACCAAAATAAAGAAATTTGCCTTTTGTGTAAACAAGATTGAAATTGTACTTCTGCAATTTGAGCATCATGTGTTGCAGTCTAGCTGGAGCTGTATGCATAGGCTTTCTTAAAATAGTGACTAGAGGTTGGTGGTCAGTTTCAATCTGGATAGGTCAACCGTAAATATAATAATGGAACTTCGAACATGCAAACACAGTTGCGAAAAGCTCTTTCTCAGTCTGGGCATATTGCATCTTGATCTGGGTAAGTATTCTTGATACATAGACTACTGGTCAACCCCCTTGAAGAATGACTACACCTAGACCAAAATTAGAAGCATCACAGGAAAGAGTAACTGGTTTGGGGACATCATAGTAGTTGAGAGTTCGTGGATTAGCAATTTTCCGTTTCAGGGCATCAAATACTCTTTGATGCTGTTCTAACCATGACCAAATTACATCTTTGTATGTCTGCTCTGTTAGCGGTGCTGAAAGTTGGCTTAACTCTAGAATGAACTTGCCTAGATAGTTGACCATGCCAAGAAAATGTTGTAGGGCTTGGACATTGTCTGGAGCTGACATCTCAAGAATTGCTGTTTCCTTTGAAGGATCTGGCTGTGAGCTGGAACTGGTAAACAAGTGACCAACATAAGTAACATCTTGTAGCCTGAATTTGTACTTCTGAAGATTCAGCTTAGGATTCACTTCAAGTGTAATTTCCAGAACTTTCTAGAGGTTTCTGTCATGTTCAACTTCACCATTGCCTCCTACTATAATATTATCTACTTTAATAGCACATGGATAGCCTGAAACAATTTCCTCCATTGCATGCTGAAAGATTTCACTGGCAGAATTTATTCCAAATGGCATTCTCAGAAATCTGTATCTATCAAATGGTGTACCAAATGTGTTTAACAAGGAAGATTTTGGGTCAAGCAGAATTTGCCAAAATGACCTCTTTGCATCTAAAACAGAAAAAACAGTGGCATTTGGCATGAGGGCAGCAACTTCCTCAACTGTGCGCATTGGATAATGAGGCTTTTTTAATGCTTTGTTCAGGTCTCTTGGAGCAGTACTTATTCTCACATCATCTGAGCTTTTCTTATGAGCTACCACTGTGGAGGATACCCATTAACTAGGTTCTTCTACTGGAAACATTACTCCTAGCTGCACCATTTTGTCTAGCTTGGTTTTGACTCTTCTCTGCATAGCTACTGGAACTTTCCATGCTGGTCTGATAACTGGGCTGACCTCTGGGTCTAACTTCATAGAGTACACAACTAGTAGTTTGCCTAGTTTTTCTGCAAAAATATCAGCACACTCAAGAAAAAATGTTTCAGCTTGTCTTTAGATGCCTGCAACTTTGGAGTACATTTTCTTTTCTCTTAAGTATCCATAGACACAAGCTGATTATGAGACAATAAAAGAAAGCAAAACACAAGTTTATTCAAGGCTAAAAGTTAATATTTTCTGAAAGCATACAAGTTTTTTTTCACATCTGGGAGGGGAATAATGATAAAAAACAGACACTTTTTAGAGTAAGTAGAGGTACAGGCAGTAACATGCATCTTAGTATGAATAACCTCAACTTTAGATTAATTAAGGTCTATGTTTGCAGATTTCTATCTGGGACAATTGTTCCTCTTAGGAGGGTTAAACTTCATTGTTTTAAAATGTACATAGTTGTGTGTGTGTGTGTGTGTGTGTGTGTGTGTGTGTGTGTGTGTGTATATATTAAGTTCATAAGTTCATAGGTTCATAGGTTAGTACTAAGCTAACTGCCCTTGCGAGCCATTTCAAGCCTAGCCAATTATCCCTTGTGAGACTCAAACCCTGCACCTTGTCTTTGTAAGGCAAACACTTTAACCATTAGGCCACTCTTATGGTTATGGAGGTGTTCTGGGGGCAGTTTTTTTTTTTTTTTTTTTTAGGATTTTCATTAAAACCAAAAGTATTGTAAAATGTAACATACGTTCCAATGTTGATATTAAAAAAAACATATAAAGGATCAACCCACCAAACATTAGTGGGTGCATATATCACAAAAGCTGGAAATAGAAATTTAAAAAGGCTATCATATATAATAGCTGGGAATAATGACTTCTTATAATGGTGACACTTTCCTTATTATCTTGGAATGTGAATGGTCTTACAGGTATAGACAAAAAGGAAGTAATCTTTAATTATAGCAAAATGCAGTGTGCAAATAGCAATGTTATAGGAGACACATTGGGAAAGAAGTGAGCATGTAAGTTTGATAAAGGATTTTAGGATCCATATTCAGCAGAATATCAGGAACAAGAAGGGAAGTAAATACTGTGGGAAGAAATAGCCAGGGAATTGTTATGGCTAGGCTTGTATAGGCCCTAATGCCAATAGCTTACTACCAACTTATGAACAAAGAAAAAAGAAGATAACTTACATTAATTGCTAGCAAAGTTCCTGTAGTGATAAAAGAGGAAAAGCAGCTGATAATGGCAGATTTGTGATAGTAAGGGACTGCCAGCAAAGGATGAGGATTATGTTGGCATGTATTTATATTCTACCTGAAGCTGCTGTTATGGAGCTTCGAAAATCGTGGGAGTAATAATCAGCTTTCAGAAGGAAATATTGCTTCTATATGGGGACTAGAATTCAATTTTCAACAATGAAGATATATCTGAGGGGCACTGAAGGAGAAAATAAAACACAAGAGGGTAAATGTCTGAAGAAATGTATGGAAGTATTTAGTATGGCTGAACAAATGGGTGTGTTGGCTTAATAGTTAAGGTATTTACCTAACAGACAAAGTCCAGGGTTTGATTCTCACCTTTCAAGAAATTAGCTAGGCTTAAAATGGTTCTTGAGAGCAGCTAGCCTAGTACTTACCTATGAACCTATGAGGAATTCAGTAGTAGAACTCGGAGAGACTTTACATATTATTCCCCAAAGTACATTATCTGTGCTAGACTATACAGAAATTATATTTCACAGGAACATGTGAATTTAATCGAGAACTTTGACACACATCCACTAACTATTTCAGATCATGTGCCACTAATTACCAAGATAAAAATGCAGGTAATGAAGTAAAGATGAGACACTGGTGCTTCCCCACCTACTTATTAAAAAGAGAGGAATTTCAGGAATGGGTAGTGGAGCTTATTCAAAAGTTAGCAGAGAAGATAGAATCTACAACAGAATTTATAGCTAGTGAGTGGGATAAAATTAAAGTGGAGTTTAAAAACAGGGTAAAAAAAAGAAAAAACAGATACGGTTAAAAAATAAGAATTATTTAGAGGAGGTGACAAAAAGTATTACAGAATAAGGGGAATGTCACTGAACAAGAAGAGGCACAATTGCAGAGTGCTAAAGAGAGAAAAAAAGAGTACCTAGATAATATGAATGAGTGCGGAAAGATTACTGTTAAGCAACTGTTTTTTTTATAATAACTCTAGAACACAAAAACTTTTGGCACAGTGACTTGGGCAACAGAAAGTAGAAAGGGTTGTTGCCAACCTCACGGAGCCTAGAACAAGAAAAATAACCAGAGGTCCTGTAGAGGGTATTGTAAATATTTTGGAAAATTTGTATAAAGTAAAGTAAAGAAATGGGGAAAATCAAGAAAAAGCACAAATGGAAATATTTATGGAATACTTAAATATGTCGAGGTTAGAGGCAGATGAGGCTAACAATTAACAGTTAAGGTAGTAGGAGATGAGATAAAATGATGATGTATAACTAATATGCAGGAAAGTCTCCAGGAATAGATGGTCTTCCAGTGGAAGTTTGGAAGCTCGGAGGGAAGAAAGTGATAAAGATCTGGAAGGTTTGACTTAAATTAGGGATACAGACAGTAGGCAAGAGAGGGATGGAATATATTGTTGAAAATTGGCCAAGGAACCAAGGTATTGGGAGCAAATAACTAGAGCGGGAAAGGCAATAGAATAGGAGATGCCAAGAACTTATTTGGACTGCAGGTTAGATATTGCCTTTCATATCAAGGATTGATATCAGTGTACAGGCAAAGAGAAAAAAATAAGGGGATCCGAAATGAAAGACCAGCACTGGTAGAGTGTTTTGTAGAATCTAGAACAGAAGTTGCTTTTAAGAATGGAATAATTAGTACAGCATATAAAATATTGCATGATAAATATAATAATCAGTTAGAGGAGTTTAGAAAGGATTGGGAAGAGAGACTGGATAAACAATTCACAAAGAAACAATGGGAGGCTATATCTCCCAAATATGCAACAAAATCTAGAAGATTTAGGATCCTTGCCTGGAAATGTTTGCATAGGCACAGTATTTTTATACCCCAAGCAGACTCTAAAGAATTCTTCCTCAAGTAGACAGCAAATGTTGGAGGTGTGATGGGGAAGAAATAGGTAACTGAGAACATATTTTCTGGGAGTGTAATGAGTTGGCAGATTTTAAAGATTCCCTGAATTCTGCACTGTCGGAGATGCTGGGTGAGCAAATTGGCGTAACTAGAGAAGTGACTTTTTTGAGCTATGATACAGAATCAGAATTGCCTAGACATAGTAAGGCCTTGCTTAGTCTAATTATGATGGCTGCCAAAAAAGCAGTTACTAGAAAATGGAAATCAAAATCTAAAAAAAAGTTATTAGAAGTAACAAAGATAGTAACAGAGATAAAACAGATTGAACTGGGATCTTTGGAAAAGGGAGGGTGCAAATTACACAGGAAAAATGGGAAATGTGGGATAAATAGATGCAGAGTAGGAGTGAGGTTTAAAGGAAGGCAGGATTTGAATGAGCTATGTAATGGTTCACTGACAATGACTGGGTATATTAAAAGTGATGTATAGTGTTTGCAGCTAAAGTTGCGTAGGCATGGTTTGTAAGGTATAATATTTACAACTGAGATTGTGTTGTTATGATTTATTTTCATTTATATAAATGTAAGATTGCCTATGTCATACATGAAAATTTAATAAAGTTTTTTTGTTGTTGTTAAAAAAATCTGGAAGGTTTTGTTTAACAGTAGTTTAAAATGAGGGGAAGCACAAATACCCTGGAAAAAAACTGTGATGGCTGTAATACCTAAAGACAGTAAAAACCCATAAGATCCACCTTCATATAGGCACATTTCAATTTTAAACCATGATTATAAAGTGTTTTTGTCTATAATGGCTAAAAGAATGTCTGTTGGTGTGTCTTGATGCAAAGAAAGCATTCAGCAGAGTAAGCTTGATTATGAGAAGGCCAGTGGAAATATTTACATTTTCTGATGCAGTAATAAGGTTAATTAGGAGGTTACATGAGGCATCAGCTTCAAAAATCAAAGTGGAGGGTTCCTGTCTGATTAGTTGTGTCTGAACGAAGGAACCAGGCAGGGGTGTCCTTTTTCCACTTTGTCATTTGCACTATATTTAGAACCACTGGCAAAGAAAGTAAGGGACTCAGAAATTCAAAGATATAATTGGTATGGTATTCAAGAAAAGTTGGCTTTATTTGCAGATGATAGTATTTTATACCTGATGGAACCAGAATTGGACATCTGTGTTGTGGTGCAATCTGAGACAGTTCTGTTTTTTTTCGAGATATAAAATTAAGGAAGATAAAACAAAGTTTATAGTTGTAAACTTTGTACCCACACAAGAATTGGTTCAGCAATTCAAATATTTATGAGGACATGATAAAAATGAAGGATTTAGGAGCATGGTTTAACGAGGATTCTGTTATAACAGCTTTGGATATGTGGGAAGAGACTAAAAAGATAACATAAAAATTGAGAAACTGGAAGTTCTTGCCTATGGATATGGCTAGCAAGATACAAGCAGTAAAAATATTTGAAGCCCCCAGGTCAGGCATATGTTTATCAACCAGAGGAGAAGTTGTAGCTAGTAATTAATAAAGAGTTGAAGGATTTTATCTGGGAGGAAAAGAAGGCAAGATTCAACTGGGATAAGTTGATCCTTCCAACAGAACAAGCAGATTTAGCATTAACTTACTTGAAGGGATATTTTTGAGCTACATAGTTAAGGCTGTTGTACATAACCTAAACATAAAGCTACAGTTCAAAGTGGAAAGGGATGATGATGTGGGGCGGGTCAAGAAATAAGGAAAGAGTGGGATTTTGGAAGCAGATCCTTCAGGGGAATAACAATAGTCCTACATTATATTCATAAAGTAGCAGAAAGTATACTAAGAACTAAGCCAACACAGGAATGGATAAAGGAGGTTCTGCGGTATGGATTGTTGCAATTACAGGTACAGAGAATAAGCAGAAAGGGGCTGTAATTTACTGGAGGAAGCTGGCAAAGGAGCTAAGGTATTGGGAACAAATAATTACAGAGGAAAAGGTAATAGAATGGGAAGAGGCCAAGAAGACATTTAGATTGCAGGCTGGAGATTGCCTTCCTGTCAGGAACTGATGTCAAAGTACGGGCAAAGAGAAAGGGATAGGTGAATCTTAAGTGAAAAACCGGCACTGGTTGAGGTTTTTAAATGAATCAAGAACAGAAGCTATTGTTAAAAAGGGATAATTAGTAGGGCATACAAAATAGTGCGTGCTAATTGTAGAAGTCACATTGGAGGTCAGAAAAGATTGGGAAGAGAGATTATATAAGCAATTCATTAAGAGTTAATGGGAGGACATATGTTTGACTGATTCTACTTCAAAACGCTGAAAACTCATAACATCTAATTTCAAAACAGAGAGACCATAAAATTGAAAATTCAAAACATTTAAAACTCATAACATCGAATCTCACAACATTGAAAACTACAAAGCAAATACAAATAACATCCCCTTCACCTATAACAACACCAAATAAAAAAAACACACTTTTTACTATGTTTCTGCAGGGGGTCAAGCCACCCTGCACCCTCCGTAAATTAAATATACCAACTCCGAGATCGCACAACAGTGGGAAAAATTTAATTTCCTAACCCCACTGTATCACGATCACCATAAAGAATGTACACATAATGTCTAAATCACTTACCTGTATGGCCTAAAAACACATACAGAGTGGCATAATAAACAGTATATACAGATTAACAGACTAAACTATGATATTTACATGTTTGATGATACACTACTCAGTTTTATACATTTTCGATGTTGTGAGATTCGATGTTATAAGTTTTAGATGTTTTAAATTTTTGATCTTATGGTCTCACTGTTTTGAAATTAGATGTTATGAGTTTTCAATGTTTTGAAGTTAAACGGTTTGACTCCAACATATGCAACAAAGTCTGAAAAATGTAAGATTTTTCATGGACAGGTGCTATCTTTGTGGGAACATGGGGGAAATTCTTGGCTAGACCTATAAGGGCCTCTTGGCCAATAGCCTAGTATTATCCCATGATCCTATGAACCTATGGAAATGCTTGCATAGATACTTTTATACTCCAAGCAGTATTCATAGAATTTTTCAGGCAGATGGCAAATGTTCGAGGTATAATGAGAGCATATGTTTTCAGATTGTAATCAGTTGGCAGACTTCAAAAATTCTCTACAAAGTGCTCTGTCAGGTGTACTGGGTGAGCAAATTAGTGTAACAAATGAAATGATATTTTGAGCTAGGATACAGGATCTGAATTTCCCAGACATAGTACTAAGGCCGTGTTTAGTTTAATTCTGGTAGATGCCAAAAAAACAATTACTAGAAAATGACAATCAAAGGCTAAACCAACTGTATTTAAGTGAAAATTGTAACAGAGATAAAAGAACAGGAAATAGGATCTTTAGAAAAGATTAGAAGTAAATTACATAGAAAAAATGGAAAATGTGGGAGCAGTGCATGCAGAATAATGTTTTGGAGGAGGAATTAGGTTTAAGAAAAGGCAGGAACTGAGCAATTTATGTAATGGATTGATTACTTGTATAGAAGATTATATAAGATGTGTAATGTTTGTAAATGTGAATTTGTTAATATTGTTTGATTATGTCTATGTAAATGTAAGTTTGCCTATGTAAGAAGTGGTAATTCAGTAAAGGTGTTAAAAAAATAATCAGAGGTGGGATCTTTAGAAAATGGAAGGAGCAAACTACGTAGAAATAAATGGAGTATGTGGGAGCTATATATGCAGAATAATAATCAAGACGAGTGATATTTCATGGAAGGCAGAAATTGAGCAGTCTATGTAATGTTAAATTGAATAGTGACTGTTAAAAAGAAATCATGTATGTATAATGCATGAATGGGAAATAATATTTGTGATGGTTTGTTTTCTGTTTTATAACTGAATGTGTATTTATGTGACATGTCACTATGTAATAAGTGATGTTTATAGAAATGTTTAAAAAGAGCACTTCTTGTAATACTATATTTCTCCAAAGATTCATTTCTTAAGGAATAGTCACCATCCAAACAATATGGCAGTGTTCTGTGAGACTTTGAGCATGGGCTTTGTTGAACAACCACTTTTGAGTTTAAACCATATTTGTAGTGGAGTCCAGTTTTCTGACATACAAAGTCAGATAATCCTTTCTGATGCCTCAGGAATGGACCCTGAAGTACACGAGTAGCATGGAAAATTTTCCAGTACTGGGTGAAACCTTGCCGCAACATGTTTGCCTCTGCTATCAACATCAAGTAAAGTACATGTTTAAGTGTGCGTTTATTATTGTAACAAAGGATGGGAGTGTATGGTGGGGTACTACCTCAGATGGTGAGTGAGTTTTATTTTATTTTATAAAGGATGCGAGGCAAGTGCTACTCTTCACAATCAGCATATATTATTTTATTTTCTAAGGGATAGAATGTGGAACAGTAGTCTTTTCTAGACAATGACATAACTCTTTTATATAATCATGTCAGAATCTACCTTTACAATATCCCTGAAAACATCATTATTTCATAAGAGCTGTGCTTCTTGAATTTATTTTAACATTTCACCAGTTCTGTTTGGGATTGTGTTTATTTATTGATTTTGCCTTACTTTTTATATTTTTTATTATTGTTATCTTTCAATGTTTTGTACTGAGTAAGATGCCTGGGCTCATGCGCTGAAATATACTTTTGAGTGAGTGATTGGTCGATAAGAGATGGGAGGGAAAGGGGTGATGCTAAACGCTAATAATAATTACTCTTTCATAAAGCATGAGAAGTGGGAGTAACCCTGAAAATTAAGCATTTCTGCAATATGGGACAGGAACAGACTTGGTAGTTTTGAACTGAACTTTTGAATTTGACTACAAATCTGAAAGGTGGTGAATTGAAAAAGTAGAAATCAAAGTGCATGCAGTTTCAGAATGAGTAGAACGAAACGCCAGTATGTTTTCTAGACCTCAAATTACCTATTACCCAATAAAAAATGACATATTTGTTAAAGAAGAAAATTAGTCCTATATTTGGTCTTATTATTGGCTTCTTACTTTGAAAAACAAAACTTTTATGATGGTACTAACCTTAGTACATCCTCTAAACCCACCTATCCTTTTTGTCTCCCACATATCTTTCAAAATGTAACCCAGGTGTTGACTATTTCATCCTTAGCCAAATGAAATAAAAAAAAAAATAATTTGTGTGCAATAAATTTATTCACTTTTTTTGTAATCACTCTTAAGATAATATGCCCTTTCTCTCATATCTTCTGTTTTCTTTATCTTTCCCCTCCATTGGGCCACACCAGTGTTGGCAGTGAAGTCAGTATAGAATGCTGGTAGTTTCGTACATGTTGGCTTCTGTCCTCCATTTATGATTTGCACTGCTTCTTTTCACCAGTATACTGCCACTTCATATGACTGATAAAGGCATATGGAAAGAGCCGTTATTATAGCAGGAATGGTGTTTTAACTTAAAATAAGTACTTGAGTAATTATGCTTTTGCTTTCTATTTAAGATTTTGTTTTTTCCTTACAGGATCTTCCAAAAAAGACACTGTCTTTGTGGTCATACATAAACAGCCAGCCCGAGGAATTCTGCAATCCATTGTTTGTGAATTACTCTGACCATGTGTTATATCCTGTAACAAGTATTCGACATCTACAGCTCTGGGTGAACTATTATATTCGATGGAATCCAAGGATGAGACCTCAGGTAAGCTCTGTCCTCTGATGCTACTTTGTTTTGTAATCTGAAAACTACATGTCTAGAAAAAAGTTGTTTTTGCTCTGCACAACACTTATTTGTTGTCAGTTATATTAATGACTCTTACGAGCAGATTGTAACAGAAAGAACCATGGTTCTAACCCTCACCCATAGTAGATGGTTGACCCAGCTCAACTACTGTATGCCTGCATACATTTTACAAGTAGGTAGTGTAGACTTCACCACTGGCAACCAGGTATGATTATCACAGTGTTCTCTACCCCCCCCAACTTACCTCAGACAATAATGGTTATGATCTAACTCTCCATACACAGCAAACAGCCTCCTGTTTACAGGCTCCTGATTATAGTGGCTGGTTCCATCGTTAGTATATCTCAACTGCTTTACAGCCCAGGTAATTCAGGAATCATTCACTAACATGACCACAGATGTCCTTGCAGTCCATTGAAACTCTTACCCTGACAACAGTACAGAACTACACAAATGAACAAGCAATGCAACTATATAATAAATAATAAATAACTATTAAACATGTCTTTGTAGTCTTCTTGTAGCCAATAGCATTTTGATGAACTATTTAAGTATTCTGTTACGTAACTTAATATAGTTAGCATTTTAAGCCAATTGGATCATCCCTAGTCTGCATTAGAAACAATAAGTCTGTTCTCAGTGTTGTTGGTAAATGTTTAAATAATGGGCAGTACACTTTACTGACTCATTTTCACCACACACTGTGATTAAACTAATGTTGTTAAGTCATAATATATGAGTAATTAAAGTTTACTAAAACTTATGTGCACAAGTACTTTCAAGAAGTAAAGATACATGCATTAGGGACTGAACAAAAATATGACAGAAATATGCAGAAGATACCCACAGGAAAAGCTCAGTAGTTTGCAAACTGACAATACTTATTAAGATGCCTAGTCTTCTTTTGGAAGGAAAGCATCCTGTAGTTCTCATTATGAAAGACCAATTAAGTGGTGCTGATTCCAGACTGTCCACTCATAGAATGCTTTCTTCAAAGGGTGAATTCATGGGTTACATTACTTTAATTGACAGTACTTTGTGATTTCTACAATTAGCACACACTGTTTTATATGCCCTACTAATTATCCCTTTTTAACAATAGCTTCTGTCCTCAATTCACTTAAAAACCTCAACCAGTGCTACCATCTTTGAAGTTACCAACATCTTCATTCTGATGATCTTAGTTGTATTGGCCAATCACTGCTGGAAAATATTTCACCAGTTTACAGTTAACCCAGGTAGTGTGCCATCGGGAATTTATTCATTAATTTATTTTCTGATACCAGCTTTTCTTATTCAGGATTACTGGGTAGCTGGAGTCTGTTCCTGCAGACAACAGGTATAAGAGAACCAGTCGTAGATGAGATACCAGTCCATTGCTGGATACAACCTAATATATTCACCAAACATACACATACATATGCATACCTTATAGGCAATTTAGAAGTTTGCCATTTCAGCTAACGGCATATCCTTAGGGTGCTAGCGTAAAAGTGAAACCAGCAGAAACTCCCACAGACAATATAGAGGGCAGGAACTAAACCAGAGAACCAAACACTATAAAGCAGTAACACTAACCACTGTACCAGGAGGCCACCCATAACCTGGAGATGATGATATAAAATAAAAGTAGTAAAGTCCCTAACAGTACCTTCTGCTACCTAATGTACATTGCTTTTTTTTTTTTTACTTTTTTTGAATTTATTAAAACAGAACAATGTTTTATTCTGCTTGTTTTGACAATTTCACTTGTTGGTATAACTGTTTTCACTACATTCCTTCCAATAAGCTGCTGTTCATTTAGTTTCCTTCTAAAAGATGCTTATCAATCCAGATTCTCAAGCTGATGTTACTCTGCCAAACTGTACTTTTAAAATAACCATCTGATAATAAAGCATATTTCCTAGACATTTGCAAATGTTAACAACTTTGTGTCCCAAGTCAGTAACTGTGAACATTTCAGACACTGACAGATTATTTATAATTCACATGTATATTTATTGTACTTACAGAAAAAGTATATATGTTTAAAAGGCAATATTTCATGCACATTTTTAATAAGAGAAGTGAATTAAAGTCGAGTTATGATCCACTAATTTACAAGAGTCTAGTTTTGCAACCAAAGAATCATTTTGGGTAATACTCTTAACGTGTTATTAAGTTATTTCTGCCACCAGCCATGTCACATCCTCATTAGTGATGTCACACCACAAAGCTGTCAAAATAAACATCAGCCCAGAAAACCCAGCTAGACCTGTAACAGTTAGGAACTATTCTGAAGCAAACTACATCCTATTATTAAGTGACAGTTTGTCAAAATTCACAGCTTCCCCAAACCCCATGATCGCAGCTACTTATGCAGAATTACTTACAGAAACCCTGTACAAACATAAATGGCTGCACTGAGGCTGCCATACCTACCAGAAGTAAGCCCAGGCCAAACACCAAAAACAAACCCCAGTAGTGAAATCCATACCTTAAACAGGGTATATAACAAGGGACTTAAGATGGCTGCAGATTGAGTAACAGCTTAACTCTTCTAGCTCTCCCAGTCTGAAAAAGGAAACTCAACAGAAAAAGCCAGTAGACTTTTGTGTCCATGGGTAAATTTCAGTAACTAGCTAGTAAGTGAACTGTCTGGATGCCAGGAAAAAAGAAACACAGAGCACCTGGAAAAGAAATCAGCTACAAAAAGTGTGAAAGAAACACTCAGTGGGGAAAGTTCTGCAGCTGTTCAGCAAAAAGCAGTGCAACCTGCAGACATGACTTCCAGTATCCTACAGGAAGATACAAGACAACTGCACACAGACCTGTTTAAAATAAACAAAACACTGATGGAATATATCAACATAAACAACAAAAGACTGGAAAATGGAAGAAGCTTTAAACAGATATTCAGATGAGGTGATTAAGCTGCGAAAATCAAAGGTTGAAGTGAAGAAAAGGCTGACTGAATATGATACTGCTGAGGAAGAGATGTTTAAAAATAATAGAATTAGAGGACATAAAAAACCTGAGATTTTCAGCTATACCATTGAAGCATGAAGGAACAAACTGCATTAATTTCATGAAAACACAAATAAGCAACTGTACTGGTATTCTACAGCAGTAGTTGTTAGTTGAAAGAGCACATCATGTGTATGCTCCAAACCTGACTATGAGAAAGTAACCTAGGCCTTTAATAGTAAAGATGCAATCCTACCAGCAGAAGGATTTGATTCTGACAAAACTGTGGCAAAAGGACAAAATACTAAAAGTGGGAGACACCAGAGTTTTTCTGGAGAATGATTACTCATTGTACACCAGGCAAAAGAGAAGTAAATTCATTCCACTATTTAGGAAATGTTGAGGCACAGGTCTGAGATTCAAACTTTTACCCAGCTTTCTTCGAGGTATTCTTCCCTGGAGGGATAAAATCATTTTTTTGATTAAGTACATGCTAAGGAAGAAATACAAAAGTTTGTCCAACAAACAGTGAGCTGTGAAACAGCAGGAGATACTGCTTCTTGTTTTTCTGGTAATAAAGACCACAAAGAAGACTGTACCTGTGAAACCTTTTCCAGTGTTTCAAAGGAAAATGTTGGATCGAAGGAAGGGAGCATGTGAGTTGATGAGAAGAATTGAGAGTATGTTGGACAGGGTTTGGAAGATGGAGATGAACAGTAATAAAACTAGTAACTTAACGTGGGATTGTGTCACTGTGGTTTGTTTTCATTTATAGAAATGTATGATTGTCTATGTTGTAAGTGATGGAGTAATAAAGATGTTTCTTGTTCAAAAAAAAGGCAGGAATTGAATAATTTATGTAATGTTGCTTAGGTTATATGATACATAGCAATATATGTGAAGTATAATGTTTGTAAAAGTGAACTTGTTAATACAATTTGATTACTTTTATATCAATGTAAATTTGCCTATGTTTCAAGTGATAATTCAGTAAAGATGTTTAGAAAAAAAACGGTACATAACAAAAGAAAAAAAGTCATGCCCAAAATCAGAAAGAGCAGCTCTCATGAAGACAAGCTCTCTGATTGAACTAAACAAGAAACTAAGAGGTCTAATAAAGTCTGACAAGGTTAGTTATGAGGTCAGGACAGCCTCACAGGCTAAAGACAATAACAAGGCCTTCTTTATGTAAGGAACCTTAAAGGTAACGCTCAGCAGTGTGCAGAATTGGTCGTAAATGGCACACTGACCAGGGTGACATAGTGAATCTACTGGCTGATAAATTTAGCTCTAACTTCAACTCCCACTACCCCACATGAAATCCTTTCTAGCATATCCCCCATAACTATCAATATGGACCAGGTCCTGGTGGTGCTCACTAAGGCCAAAAACACTGCTTTAGTGGGCCCCACCAATGGCCCCAGTTGCATCCTAAATATCCTAAAACAAGACCTAGCAGGGCCACTTGAGGCACTTTTCAACTACATCCTCAAAACAGGTTATGTCCTAGGTGAATGGAAGGCCCCAGCAGCCATCCCTCTTCATAAGGGTGGCCCATCAACTGACCCCAGGAACTACAGAATCATCAGTCTTCACAAGCCTGATATGCAGAGTCATGGAATGGGTTGTCATGGAAATGATCAACAAGGACATTGGCAACCTACAGACACTGGACCCATCCCAGTTTGGCTTTAAGGGAAGGTCTTGTCTACACAACCTGGTAGACTTCATTGAGAGGGTCACCAAGGCTATGGATGAGGGGGAAACTGTGCATACTAACTACCTTGACCTGGCCAAGACATTTGATACAATACTCCAATCAGGTATTGTTGACAAACTTTCAGAACTAGACATAAATCTCTACACAACTCATTGCATTGCTGGCTAGCTGACAGATATGACCCAAGAAGTCAGGATCAGTGAGCCCACCCCCACAGGAGACTGGTCACCAGTGGAGTATGCCTGGCCTCCATGTTGGGCCCACTCCTGTTTGGCAGCTACTTCTCAGAAGTAAAGTGTAACGTCAAAGGCCTCTGGCTTACCAAGTTCACAGATGGCTGTAAATTGGGAGCTGTCATAGATCCCCCCCATGACAGCAACATCCTTCAAGAGGGTCTAACACAAATAAATCACTGGTGACATAGCCATGGATTAAAACTCAACATGAAGAAAGGTATTATATTGCCTTTGGGAAAATCATCTAGACAAGCTAATTACTCCATCAGTAAAACACTCCTAAGAGGTGACCTGATGGTTAGGGATCTGTGAACTTATGTAAACAGTAATCTGGCCTTCGACCAACATGTAGCCAAGATAGTAAGAAAATCATTCGATGTCATCCATCTCATAAGCAAGGGTATGGCATCCAGGTCCATGGAAGTTATTGTACCACTCTGCTCGGCCCTTTTCAAGACCCATCGAGTACAGTGCCCTCTTTGGAATGTACCTAACCAGACACTTGCAACATTTGGAACATCCTCAAAGGTTCCTCATAGGTTCATAAGTTCATAGGTTAGTACTAGGTTAACTGCCCTTGTGGGCCATTTTAAGCCTAGCCAGTTACCCAATGTGAGAATCAAACTCTGTACCTTGTGTCTGTAAGATAAACATCTTAACCATTATGTCAACCTCCCACCCCCCAACAGAAGAATCCAGGTTATGAATACTCTGTCATACACAGATTGTCTTAAGACCCCATCTCTTTACTCAGTCTCCTACAGGTTACTAAGAAGCACTCTATGCCTAGCATGTAAGGCACCCTGAGATCCAGCTGTGATGGATCTCTTGCACATTCAGAAAACCAACAGCACCAAAAATACCATCTGAAGGACCTGAACATTACCTGTGACATAAGTAGAACATGCTGGAGAGACTGATATATGTCTTGAAGGTTCACCCTGCTATGGAATAAGCTTCCCATCTATGTGAATCAGAGTTCATCCCTGATCCTATTCAAAAGATGGCACCCATGTCTTTGATGGACAGAGGTTGAGAGTAAGTAAGATAATCCCCAATTAACATACCCCCTCATAACCCTTACCTAATTCTTTACTAACATATGCCACCATATAGGCAGCCAAGGAACTCTGGAACAAAAGAAGAAAATCAGACTGGAAGGCAAGGAATGTGAACACTCCAGTAGTATACAAAAATGTAAAATCCAATGTTCTAAGGCTGTTTATCCATAGAAAACACACTTTATTTAATCAAAACACATATAAAATTAGCACTATTTATGTCTACCATAAGAAACTTCTTCAGACAGTTTAAAAGAAAGCAGTCCATGTTTAAATATCTTCAGTTAGTGGCAACTTCATACAAAATGCACACCCCTCATGATTTCAGACAGTGAGAACACATCTCTGTATGCATATTTCTGAATATTTATAAATATGAATAAATATCCATAAATATTTATAAAACCTTTAAAAACCATAAAATTAACATTCCAGCACATCTAACAAATTGAACACACACACACACACACACACACACACACACACACACACACACACACACACACACACACACACACACACACCTACCTAGATATCTGTTTGTACAATATGGGTGCAGGTTAAAGAGTCGAGTGGTGTTTCATTAAGGTGGCATTCATTAACTGTATTTAGTCAACTGATAAAATGCTACAAAAACACTGCTTGAATTTGTTAGATGTGCTTGAATGTTAATTTCATGTTTTTTAAAGGTTTTATAAATATTCGTGGGTATTTATTAGTATTTATAAATTTATGAAGTCAACACTAATTGAAGGTATTTGAACGGCCTCAGAACATATGATTTTACATTTTTTGTACACTACTAAAGTATTCACAGTCCCTGCCTTCCAGTCTGTTTTTTGTGGTTTTCTGACTTTGGAACAAAACCGGGATGGGCTACATGGCTAGTCTTGTAAATACCCTGCTGATTGTTAGTCTAACATAAACCTGTGAACCTAAGAGTCTTATCATTGTAAGAAAAGAGTTTAGAAAATATATTAAAGGAAACAATGAAATGCAGTCTTCAAAAGAAGACAGAATGAACAGTAGGCCAGAACAGTTGACAGTAGTATAGATTTTTGAAGTTTACTGGGAATGGCTGCAGGGGGAGTGAAGATTATTTAACATCCACCTGTTTTTGTAGTTCATGAAGACTTGAAATGTAAAGGCCATGAGGCACCAGGAGCGCTGCCTTTAAAAATTTTACTGTGTACAGTCACTAAAACTTCATAATATTAGTCTCGCACATCACATGCATTATATGTGGAAATAATAATTCAGTAAAATATTTTAAACCTCATATAAGACGATGTTCAGTACTTTGATGAGAACATTCTCACTCCCCTTTATATACTAGATTATCTGTACAATCTGTTTATCCTTGAGGCTTCTTGGTGAGTCTTCCATATCATGAACATTGAATATGCTGTTATTGCCAATGTTTGTAACTCATTATTCTAAGAATTACCTACCTCTGAATCTAACTTAGTCTTTGTGATTTTCTGAATATCCTATATTTTTGAGTTATAAATGAGTATTAATACTGACTTTTCACGATTCTGCTCATCAGAGATAACATCCCGAGTGTTCACTTTCTCTGAGACGGCAATAAAACTTGAAATTGTTAAATTGTTTGAAGTTCTCAGTTTTATCCTGTAAAGTAATTTCCTTATGTTCTTCATATTTTGTTTTCTAAGTATATCTAGGATTTCTTCCATATGCTTGTGAAGCTAAGCCCTGAACATATCATTATCTTGGCTCTGCTGCTTTACCAGTTATAGTTTCTTCCATATTCTGCACACATTTCAATATCTGATTTCTTAACTTATCTTCTTCCTTCAAAATAAAGAAACTTTTTTTTACTTCCATTATAATAAAATGTATGCTTTCTGTGACTCTCTCAGTAATTGAAAACCATTGCCTTGATTTTGTGGTAATAACAAAAATGTGATATTAGGCAACTTGCTTTTCAGTTTTGTTCCCAAAAGCAATTTTTGCATTTTGACACACATAATGTTCAAGAGGAGGAGTGAGGTTTAAGGGAAGGCAGGAACTGTGTGACTTATATAATTCTGGACTGAAAACAGTTGCTGTGAGAAAAGGAAAACGTAATGTATAATGCATGTAAATGGACAAAATGTTAATATGGTTTGTCTTCTCTTGTATATGTGCATGCGGCTTAATTCATATTTTAATAAAGATGTTTAAAAAGAAATAATTATCCTGCCACTTTTTTGTTATACCGGCATCTGATAGAATACCACAGCTGGCAAACTCTGTTATCTTGCCACTATTGGTGTGCTGGTAATTAGCCCCACTGAACCCACATCTGCTCCCTAACCAACAACAGAGCTAGTAAGTCTTGTAGATGCAGTGATATTTTGCTGTTGGATCCTTAATGGATTATACAAGAAGTTGAGAGTGTTTGTTCTTAACATCTGCTTCTTACATTTCACCCATGATTCTCTTCCTTTCAGTAAGTGGAAAAAACTCACTGGTAATATGCAGGAATGGGAAACATGATGGATCGTTCTGGTGACTCTAATACTTTCTTGGGCTAGTTATGATTGTGTTCCTTATACGATTACAGCATTTTCATTTTAGTATTGTCTTGAAACTTGCATTGTTTGAATGTGTTTATGTGCCCTTCAGTTGGAATGGGGAGTTTCTTCCACTGTACCTCAGCATTAGAATGACTAGTTTTGGTGTTATAAAACTGATCCTTAACTACTGCATTAGTTTTTATTTTGTTTTGCAATTAATTTTCTTTCATTGAGAATACTTAACATTGACTTGGGCATTAATTAACCTTTTTATTTACATGCTTGATAGTGCAGCACAAAGGGCTGAGTCTATTAGCTACTAATGAGCTTTATCCTGTAGTCCCAAGTTTATTTCCTTTATTCACATTTTAAATCTGAGTAAATAGGAAGGTGACAAATTTCCTATATCCTCCCTGAAAAAAAGTCACACGTGCCTTGTAGTATTTTGAATAAAATAAAATAAAATCACTGCAGCTTTTACAGAATATTTTACTTAATGTGATTCAGATTTTAGTTTATGCCATTAACCTAGTGTTATTTTATTTTCTGGAAAGATCTCTTTAAATACCATTAACTAATTATATAATGACAGAGAAAAAGTCTTTTTTTCTCCCCTATCTAAAATGGCCATAGGAAGATGAGTGTTACTAACTCAACTAGAATATAGTCTTCCTCTGATCATTTCAGAATCTATTAAATACCCTACAAACTTTATCAAACTAAATATGATGATGTTCATCATCATGATCAGTAGTACAGTAGCCTTAGCTATATGGGTTATATCCTTCAAAGCATATAACAGCCTGCCAGCTTCCAAAGCTTCAGGATACCTTCCACATGTCCATAATGTTAGTCAACTTGAGCTGAGCTGGCTAAAAAATTCAGGTTTGGGTGCCAAGCCATTCATAGTTCTTCATTCTGCTAAGAAGAGTTATCCTCTGCTGGCTTTCAAGGATCAACAGTTGGCTATTACTGTTCACAGTGCTGAGCACATAAGTTCCCTTTCAGGGGGAAAATTTCCCACATTACTTTTTTACTTAAAAAAAAAATAATTTTCTGAAAAAAAAACAAGTACATTCATGTACTTTTAAATGGGAGCACATTTTTTTTTTACTTTTATGGTAAAATGTTATTAAAAGTTGTTTAAAACTATTTTTTCTGTGATGAAACTGTACTATTTTTTTTGGGGGGGGGGCTGTGGAAAATATTTAAAGTGCTTTTTACTGTGATTTTTTTTTTTTGAGCGGAAAAGTTAGTTTTTTGCCACATTCCTGTTTTACTCATTACTGTTGCTAAGATTCCTCAGAAATCAAGGACCATTTTCAGGTTGACCATGGAACAAAATACTGGTCCTTTGGTCAGACCATCATCCAGTCACAAAATGTTTGCCACCACAGCAGGCTGCTAATTTACTTCAGCTGGAAGTGGGTGACACTGCTGTGACCAAAGCTGATTCCTCAGACCTCTCATCTTTTTCTTATTGGTGTAGTCCATACAACCACCATGGACTGGGGGTTTCCCACATCCTCTGAGGCTTTATGGGTGCAGTCAGTGGACAAGGGAGAGACGTTCTTATCAGTGATGAGAGAAGGGGAAGGAAACATGCCCTGCTTAGGCAGAATGTTGTGGCCAACCCTAGAGAAGCTGTTGCTGGCAATACTGGGTCTATCTTTTTCACATTATCGTGTCAAAAAGATACAGAAAATTAAACATTTTTCTTGTTCTGTATCAGGTAATCAGAACAGGAGTAATTTATTGGCTTGGCATGGGGCATTATACAGGTTGTTGACCCTTCTCATAAGGCAGTTTCTGGTAAAAGAAAAAGGATTGTTCTTTCCCTGAAGAGATTCAAGAAATAGAATCCAAAGAAGATTTTGAAGGGGCAGAAACAGTTTACTCTCCTCAGGTTTCTTTTTCAGATTCTGAGGAGAGTGTGGCATCTGATTCTCCCAGTGATGGATTCTCTTTCTCTGAGACTATTTCCAGGATGAACCAATGTTTTCAATGGGAGAATACTAAAGTGTCTAAGTCACCAAGAAAATATTATGATTTGTTACAACTGGAATTTCCAGAACCTTCTCCTATTTCTCTAGGTCTGTCAGCCTTGGAGGATGTTTTTGTCACAGCCTGCAGTTTCTCTGACAGTTAGCTTGTTTCCCCTAAGAAAACAGACAGAGTGCAAGTTCCTCAATCTTTCAAGTTTTTATACACCAGCCCATACTGGGGTAGGACATCTACTGACATGGTAAATTATTATACAACTTTACTTTCTTCAGGCACACCTGGACCCTTCCTCTTCCACCTCTTTGTTATAATAAGCTATGGTAATTTACTCATATAATTAAGGCTACTGCAACAGTGATCATAATACTGAACATATTATAGTTGTATAATTAAATTTACCATTACAGTGAATCTTCAAATGATCACTGTTACAGTAGCTGTTCCCTCCCTCCACCCCCCCCCTTGTTTTTGTTTGTTTCTTTTGTAAGGATATGTGCATGTATTTGCTTTTTTTTTCTGCCAAGTAGCAAAGGTTCTCAGCCATTTGTTGTAACATGGAGAAGGATGCTCTTACTGGGGCAGTCTTCATTTACCTCAGCAAACCATCTGTCTCATATCTGTAGCCTTCTACTGTTAGACTTCAGTGCTTTGGTATTGACAACATTACAGTAAACTGGTTCACCTGCTGTTTGAGTGGCACAGAAGGTAAGGTACTTGTTCAAAACCAGCTCTATAAACTCTTTAAGTTCCACAGAGGATTTGGTTTGGAACCCACTCCAGTTTACCATTTTCATACATAGAGGTCACACCCTAACAACTCAGACCAATGTCATCTGCTGTAGTACTGACTCATTAGTGCATATATCTAGGCTTTCCACCTGTGACATTATTTTACATCTCCTGATGGACCTGCCCTTGTTTTTATTTTGTATAAACAACAAGCAGCTCCTCATGAATGTTGAGAAATCAAATGGATGCAGTATGACACTCCCTCTGGAAGATTCTTAGTTCCTGTTAATTAGGCAGTCTACTTTTCTTCAGCCACTTCAGTTGAAGCTGTTCAGGTGTATATGTTATCCTTGATCCAGCACTCTTTCAAAGCTACTTTTGATACTATTCAAATAAAAACATCTTCAGTTTTCAAGTCTGCTTCAGAGGTACACATTTCAAGCCCATCATACCATCGAAAGACGGGTTTTTACCCATTTTAGAGTATGCCTTGCCATTTCCTGAATTAGACATAGTAATTTGGCAAAGTCATAAGTATCTCTAGAGCAATATAGTGGTTGAGTGTTTTTTGACAGCAGCATTGTCTGGAGTTAGGTCCTGACCTCTGGTGATTCTGTGGTGTTTGCATTTCATACACCCCCATCTACATGGGGTTCCTGCCACCTCCCAAAAATATGATGACTATGCTAGCTGACTTATTGGTTACCTGCTTTTGCTCGTGCCCTTGTGATGTGGGTTGTGGCAGAAGAGGTTCCAAGCTATACAGATAGATCAGTTCACTTTCCTGATTAACAAATGAATGTATTAAAAATTAAAAAAAAATAGTTTGTTGCTTCACAAGTTGATTCACAAGCAACTTTTGCCTTGTAAAATATCACTGCCTTATAAATGTTTACTCATTCCACAAAGATCAGTTATGCCCATTTAGACTGTTTTTAAGCTACTTAATCTATTTTTCTGCCCATTGGGTCTCAGAGAAACTTTAATATTACTGCTTTTTAGGATGCTCTACACTGCAGACATCAGTGCTCTTTACATTCCACAGCACATACTTTCACCCCTAGAATCAAAGCACTTTCATATTTTCGGATCCTGCCCAACATTGAATTCCTTAGGTTCAGTAAACAAGCATTAGTTCTACCATGGGCATAACATAAAATTTTATAAATAGTTGTCATCAGTTCTTATAGCTATGTTCTGCACCTTTCATAACGATCTCTGTGTGGATCAGTTTTTGAAAGTCTTCTGTTTTTGATAACTGATTTGGTAGTGCCTAGCAACATATTTGTTGCTTTTTTATTTTCTTTTTTAATCTCTATTCTTCCACACTCTTTGTGGAGTGGTATTTCATACTGCCTCTGCTAATTTCCAAATGATCCTAATCTTTTTTAGACACCTATGTAACTTACGTATTTTTTTCTTTAGTCACATGTCTCAGGCACTTGTACACCTCATGACTTTCTGGAGGACAGAAATGTAGAGCAGCACCAGCTAGATAATCACTTACCTAAAGGTTTCTGAATATTTTCCCACCATTGAAGATCGTTCACTTGCTTGCTAAGTTCTGAATCTTTGCCATTACCACGGTTTACAAGATCTCTAAGCTGCAGGACATTATACTTAGGGAAGTTTGTTTCTTGTTTTTTTTTTTCTGTCAAATGAAGAGGTTGTCCCCCGTCCTTAAACTCATCCAGTCATCTCCCTATTTTTTTTTTACATATCGTAAACAGATGCACAACCAACCATCATGACTAAAATCATATAAATGTTTTTATGTTTTTATCCGTGGTAGTCGGTTGTGCATCTGTTTACAATACATATTGTTTTGTTGCTGAAAACTGACTTTTAGCCACTTTGTTTACTTTATTGGTGATATTTTTTACATAGGCAGAATCTAGGGTAGAGGTAGCCTACATTGGACATGCATTTTCAATATAAGTGCCAATGTCACAATTATTCAATAAAGGTGTTAAAAATAAAAAGTTTTCGCTAAAGAAAGTGCATGACTTCTGGAAGACTGAGCAGTCTTCTGTCCCCTTCACTGTACAGACACTCACTTGCACTGGCTAAGCATACCCTCCCTTAGAGTTCACTATGAATAATTGTATTTTATTTTATCAGCATGTAAGTTATTCAAACCAAAAATATCTAAAACCTTTGGAAGTGACCAATCAAAACGGTGATATTTCCAAAGTGAAGTTTACTATCATAATCCAGAAATGACCTTGTCTGAATAGCGTTATATTGAAAGTGTAGTGTCATAGTTTTGTAAAATCGAAAGTACTCATACCGAATCTGTAATCCTGATATCCAGATGGCAGAGTCAGTTCAACTGTCACATTTTTACAACACTGAATGCTGAACACTCAGTTTTAAAATGGTTCGAAATTGGGATGTAAAGTAATTTTGAATGACATACATAAACAAAAAAGTTAATTTTTCTCTGCACTGCTGATCAAGACTTTTAACGTAATGGGCAATTTGGGCCTTGAGTTTCAAGACAGAGAAAGAGATGGTCAATATAAATGTATGGGAAACTAAAGCAAGACCATACTTTAGACATAAGAGAAGTAGTTTGGCCTCATTAAATAATACAGAGGAAACTGAAACTGCTAAGCTGAACATGCCCCCCACTCAGAGAAATAGATTATTCCAGTGATGTTAAGCATATTTGCAATATCATTAGGAATAATTGGAAGATACTGCTACTTGACCCGACCATCAAAGATATTGTTGGCAATGAACATTCATTTGGTTTCAAGAGGAATAAGGATCTCAAGCAGTTGCTCTGCTACACAAATAATGTCATAGACAAGGTTTATTCCAATAGGGATGGCACACTTCTATGCTGGTCCTGTTCAAATTGTAGATATATTTCAATGGAAAATGATTTTATACATCCAGTTTCTGAGAGACGCTACAGATGTCATGAGTATGTGGATTGCAAGACACGGCATGTGATTTATTGACATGTGTCTCTTGTCAATGTTTTTACTTGGGTAAAACTGACAGACAGTTAAAGGAATGTATCTCCAAGCATATTAGCGACATTCAGCTTGGAGATATGAAGAGTCCATTATGTTATCCCCCTTCACAAAGGTGGTAACTCAAATGATTATTCTAACTACCGACCAATAGCTCTTTTATCACCCTTAGCAAAAATCATGGAAAAATGTGTTCACCAGCAACTTTTAAACCATTTAACTCAAAATAACACAATAGCTAAGTGCCAGCATGGTGTTAGGCCAGCACATAGCACCACTACTGCCTTGTTATCCTTTACAGATGTCATAAATAGAAATCGAAACAACAATAACCCCTCATCTGCACTCTTTATTGACCTCTCAAAAGCTTTTGATATGGTAAACCATACCCTTCTTATCAACATTCTTGAATCCTATTCCGTTGACTCTCTGGCTATTAAATGGTTCATGTCCTACCTAACCAATAGACAACAAGCAGTTCTCTGGGAAAATAATATATCATCCCTTCTACCAGTCTCCCTTGGAGTCCCTCAAGGGTCCATTCTAGGCCCACTTCTTTTTTCCCTTTTTATCAACGACCTCCATGTAGCAATCCCACAAGCCACCTGCATTCAATATGCAGATGATTCAACATTAATATGCTCAGCTAGTTCCACATCTGAGCTACAGTCTATGGCTCAAAATGTTTTCAATACTGTCATGGTTTACAAAATGTTGCCTCCTTCTTAATGCAAAAAAAAACTTAGCTCCTTCTCTTTACACCCACTAGCAAGTCCCCCCCTATAGATTTCTCTATCACCTCCAATAATAACACTACCATATACCCCGACTCTACCACCAAATTGTTAGGAATAACTATTGACAAATGTAAAATAAAAAATAAAATAAATAAACATATTTCTGAAAATTCAGGACATTCATTTTTGTTTATAGTCTGGAAAGTAGTAAAAGAAAATGTTCAGTGTTTGATATCCACATAAATAATACCATAAAAACTGTCAACAGAAAAATAGGCTCCTTATATTGAATCAAAAGTTTCCTAACTCCAATAGCCAGAACCAAAATTGCACACTCCCATTTAATTTCAACACTGCTATATGCCTGTCCCATATACACTAACCTCAAAAAAAATAATCTTGTCAAACTAGCACATGCCTACAACAGCATCGCTAAATTTGCCACTGGCAATCCCTTTAGAACTCACCACTGTTTAAATCTAATGCAGCTAGGCTGGATTGAACTTGAAAACCATCTGAATATCTCCCAACTAACCATTGCCCATAAGATATTTTATCAACCTAATAGCACTCCTGTACTATCCAATCTCATAATCCCCTATAAAAATCTAAACTCCCTACGCTCTTCTAGTAGACTTCTAGCTAACATAACCAAGACTAACAACACAGCTGGTGATTCCCTGTTTTCTAATGCAGTGGGAAAAAACTGGAACCTACTCCCCAACGATCTTACATCACTTACTTCCTTGCCTCTCTTTAAACAAAACCTCAAAAAACACCTTAAAACACACTGGTTATGCCCCTGCAGTAACCCTGACTAACCTTCTGCTTTTTTCTACCTTATAACCCTACTTTTACTAACTGATAACCCTGACTAACCATCTAGTTTTGCTAATTCTTATTTGCACCTCTTTCTATATATTGCAAACACTTTGCATACTTTTTGAAGCAGAAATGAACTGGTGAACACAATGGAACAGACTGCTGGACTTTGTACTGTTGTTGATCACAAAACACTCTTATTTTCATTATTTGTTCAGACCCTTTTCTCACTTTTTTGTGTAATTAATTTAGCACATAATATTTGTAACTTTATGTTAATGTATATGTCATCTTTTATCTCCATTTTTTTATTTACTTCTTCTAATATCTTTACTTAACTACTTTCATTTACTATGTATCAACCATGATTTGCATCACGTGTATTTTTATTTCAAATTTTATAATCAATTTGTCTACTACTGGAGCTTTTCTCCCCGGGCCCTACTGAAAATGGAAATATATCCAGTTAGACAAGCCCGGTCAACAAATGTAAAATAAAAATAAAATAAACATATTTCTGAAAATTCAGGACATTCATTTTTGTTTATGGTCTTGCAAGTAGTAAAAGAAAATGTTCAGTGTAGTGTCTTTACAATACGAACTGAGCAGCATGAAATGAGATGGATAGCAAAACTACAGGCATACCTGACACCTGGTCTAAGTGCCAATTTAACTCTCAAACTTGCACTTAAGGGGCATAAATTACGTAGAAAGTTATGATCCAATATAAAATAGGCAATGCTTGAATGGAGATATTTGACCCCATTTATGAATATATACACCCCTTAGATCTTCGTAACCCACTCAGGATTAAAGATAATTTGGAAGAAGAACTGAATATATTGCGATTTTAAAAAGTTTTGGGCTATTATTATTATTGTTGTTATTATTATTATTATTATTATTTTTTTACTATTTATATCTTTATTACTTTTCTTATTTCCACTTATGACCTTAAGTCCAATGAAAGTAAATCCTGGTACAACACTGTGTGATTTGTTGGATAACAGAACTACAATTCCATTGGATATTTGTCTTTAGTGTGGACCCATCCGCATTGAAGAGGTGTAGATTCATCTGGAAGACACTGGTCAATTAATAGGGACTGTCTGAAAGAAGCTATTTGATTTAAGTCAGCTATAATGTTATGCATTGTTTGTGAACGTATCCACACTGAAGAGGTGTAGATTTGTGTGGAAGACACTGACTGTGAAGAAGGTCTTTGGCTAACGAAGTTCACAGATGAGTGCAAACTAGGAGCCATAATCGAAACTCCTAACGATGTGGACATCCTACAAAAGGGCCTCACTGAGACAGATGCCTGGTGTCAAAGCCATGGCCTCAAGCTCAATGTCAAAAAGTGCATTGTCATCCCCTTTGGTAAAAACTCTGTACCCATGAACTACAACATAGGCGGTAGTGTACTTAACACCGAAAGTGTGATAAGAGACCTTGGGACACAGGTGGACAGTAGTCTCTCCTTTGATAATCACATCACCACAGTAGTCAGGAAATCCTTCTACGTGGCACACCTCATCACAAAAGGTTTTTCATCCAGAAAAAAAGAGGTCATTGTTCCCCTCTACTCATCACTCATTAGATCCATTATAGAGTACAATGCCCTTTTTGGTATGTACCTCACAAGACATCTACAACAACTGGAAAGGCCGTAGAAATACCTCACAAAGAGGATTACCAGCCTCATCAAAAAACTCCAGCTTTACTCCGTCGCATATTGCCTACTAAGAGGTCATCTCTGCCTAACATACAAAGCTATGTCAAAACCCAGAGCTGTTGGACATGCTCCACTTAAAGAAATCCCAATCCCTCTGAGCTGCATGCTCTAGGGACCTAAACCTTGTCACCATAATAAACAGAACATGCCGGAGGGATAGATTCCTGTCCTAGAGACTTCCCATACTCTAGAATAAACTACCTATCTATATCAAACAAAGCTCCTCATTAGCACTCTTCAAGAAAAATCTTGATGATTGGATGGGAAATAGGAAATTCACCCCGGAGATCACCTCTGTGGCTCTGCTCAACAGTGGCAAAGGAAAATAATTTTCTTGGGTGGCAAAAGCCAGGGTACCTTTTTGGCTGGGCTTGTATAGGCCCCAGGGCCGATAGCCTAGTACCTACCTATGACTGGATAACTAAAAGGCGGTGTCTGAAAGGAGCAACTTTGATTTCTTAGCTTCAACTATAAATGTCTCATTTTAACTTCTAATGGCAGATCTGAATAAGGGTTTAACCCGAAAGCACATATCTTGCCATTTTAAGTTTCTATTTCTCATTTTTTATTAAAGAAGAGTTTTATGTAAGTCAGCCTGGTGATCACCTTGGTTTTGTCTTTTTGTTTTTTTTACACATTTTGACCAAGTGTGTATCTTTGACTGACGAACGGTACATTTGTGGAATTTATATATATATATATATATATATATATATATATATATATATATATAGATTATATATATATATATATATATATAATCTATATATATATATATATATAGAGAGAGAGAGAGATTATATATATATATATATATATATATATATATATATATATATATATATATCTATATCTATATATATATATATATACATATACATATACCTACACATACATATATATATATATATTATTTATTTATTTATTTCCAGTTTGATAACCGGGAAGTCCACTGGGAGCGAAAGCCCGCTTTCAGTGGAGGCCCGGGGAGAAAAGCTCCATGATAATACGTTAGACACAGAAAGACAGCAGAACAGATCTAAACTAATACACAAAAACACACTCTGTTCTAATAGCATAAAACTTTAACAATTTCCAAACAAGAATGAGGTGCATTGGGCACTATACATAAGAAAAAGATATATTAGTGCAACTGTGAATGTTAGTAAAGTAGGAAAGGAAAGGAAATTATAGATAGTTTGAATGCAAGAGCAGGGATGCATGGGAGAAACGAATAAGAAGCAAAGAAATTAAAGGAGAGGTGTCAGAAGAGGATAGAAAAGAACAGATAACTAATGTTCAAATTGTGGTTGAGTCCAGGAGACCACCTTGAGAAAAAAGTCAAAAGATTTAAGGTGAGAGTAAGCATAGCACTTGAAGGAAAATAAAGGGTTTATTCAGGGAGGAAGGAGGAGATAATGAAGAAGAGAGGGGAGCTAGGGAGAGAGTCAGAAGAAGGAGAACCAGGGGGGTGGGATGGAACTAGGATAAATTGAGATCTAGGTAGGAAGTATACAATTACATTTCCAATTTTGGAAAAGGTGAGAATGAAGAAGAGATTTAAAGTGTTCATAGTTTGTAGTGGCTCTTAGAAGGGAAGGAAGTGAGTTCCATTTTTTTGCTGTAGTATAGGAAAGTAGGAGTTGGCCAGGGGGTCGTTTGAGTTTGTAAACTGAAATAAGATTTTGGTGGCTAGATCTTAGGGGCCTTGGAGGATTGTATATGGTGAAGGTATTAGATAATGCTGGGCAAGCAGTGGGTTTAAAGATTAGTTTGTGTGCAGTAGTAAGTTGGAGGAAATTGAGTTGATTAGGAGTTCTAGCCATTGAAGACTACGGAGGCAGATGCAGTGGTGTGTAGAATGAGTGGAGTTAGTAGCAATTTGGCAATTTTGTAGTAGCAACTTTCAAGTTTTGTGGAGATAGAAGTGGAGAGATTGGATAGAAGAGGAGCACCATACAGTAGAGAAGGGAGAAGGAAGGTAGTGGCGAGAGTTTGTCTTGAAGATGGAGTAAGAAAGTTTGCATTTCTATAAAGCATACCGAGCTTCTGATGAGTTTTCTTTATGTTTAGTTGAATATGATTATTAAATTTCAAGTGTTCATCAATGGTTACTCCGAGTAATTTAGCACTACTAACAACTTCTATTGAGGACTGGGAGAGGCTGGAAATTATGAAGGATGACTTATCAGGAGTCAGAGGTTTTGAGGGGGAGAAGAGAATGATGTGGGATTTATTGGCATTGAGGGAAAGATGATTAGGTTGAATAGGCTTACATCGAACTTTAACAAAATTGAGAAATAATATTGATTTCCATTAGTGGGGAAGAGCGTAATGTCAAAAATGGTTTGCACGATTAAGTGCAGTTGATATTTTCAACATTCCCCTCTTCCAGCCATGGCAGATAGCTCACCTCTACTATTTTGCAGGGGGGCTATGCCCCCCTGCACCCGCATGTGGGGGCTGCACCCCACATATCCCTTGCACATTAAATATAGCAACTCCGAGATCGCACTACAGTGAGGAAATGGACTACTTCCCTATTCCTCACTGAAACACGACCTCCCTCCACAATCTCCACACGTCGCTTATCAAAAAGTCGAGTGCACCATGCAAATTGACTAACCTCGTTCAACCGCCTTTCATTCGAATTCCTGCCCCTTGGAAATCATGATTTCATACATCGGCCATTCGACTTCCCGCAGTTCGGGTAAGTCATAGTAAATATATATATATATATATATATATATATATATATATATATATATATATAGATGGATAGGGTCTATGTTAAGTCATCGAATGCTTTAAAAAGTGAATGATGATTTATCGAACCCATGTAAGCGAAAGCTTACAATCTCGAACACTTAGAATAGCGATTTTTTTTCCAAGGGAAAAAAAATCGCTGTTCCACAAAACAAAAAAAAAATTTAAAAACTTTACATAAAGTGGGGGGCTTCGCCCACACCCCCCTACTTAAATATACCAACTCTGAGATCACACTACAGCCATGAAAAAGGCAAAGTAACAGATGCGGCCAAGCGATTTCTTTCCCAGGAAAATAATTTGCTTATATGCCATTTTTCTATTTTGCCTTTTCGTGCTTTCAAGTTCAATCAAGAAAGAATGCATCTTCGATCATTTAATAGGACCCCTATATATATATATATATATATATATATATATATATATATATATATATATGTGTGTGTGTGTGTGTGTGTGTGTGTAGATATAGATATAGGTATGTATCTCTCTCTCTCTATATATATATATATATATATATATATATATATATATATGTATATATATAGGCTTACTATCACAATCTGAAAATTACCTTGTCCGAATAGCATTACATCGAAAGTATAGTTTCAAAGTTTTGCAAAATCAAAAGTACACTTACCAAATCAGTAATCCTGATATCCAGATGGCAAATTCAGTTCAAAGGTCACATTTGTACCACATCAAATACTGAACATTCAGTTTTAATATGGTTCAAAATTAGGATGTAAAATCATTTTGAATTTTGACATTATAGTTCAATGACATGCATAAACGAACAAGTTCATTTCTGGATTGTGGTAGCAAACCATAGATATATATATATATATATATATATATATATATATATATATATATATATATATATATATATATATATGGGTCTACTTGATATGATCGACATTTCATAATGTTGAAATCCATATGGCGTAGACCATATGATCGACATTTGAAATGTCGAACATACAAGCAGACAAAAATAAAAAATAAAAAAAAATAACTTTAACGATGCTAGCAGGGGAGCTTCGCCCCCCCACACCCCTCGTAACTTTAATATACCAACTCCAAGATTGCACTACAGTGTGGAAATGGAAATCTTTCCATTCCGCACTGTACGGAGATGCCAGTTCCCCATGGTCGACATTTCAAATGCCAATCATATGGTCTCGACCATATGAATGTTGACATTGTGAAATGTCGACCATGTAAAGGGACCCATATATATGAGTGTGTGTGTGTGTGTGTGTGTGTGTGTGTGTGTGTGTGTGTGTGTGTGTGTGTGTGTGTGTGTATGTACAAACAGATACATACACACACCAGCTTCGAGAATGCACAAATTTGAAGAAGGGAGAGAAAATCTGGAAAATACTACACTCACTTTCTTGCTCTTTTCCTGGTCTGGTCATCTTAACAAGACACCAACAATTTTTTTTTAGTTTTGATGTTCTGAGTGCAAAAAGTAGTAGGACTTTTTTTTTTTTTGCCATCAGATGGCAAACTACCCAGTGAGAATGAGGCCATTTTGCTGAAGGTCTGGCTAATTCTAGCACTTGCTTCAAAAATATCTACACTGCAGATATTTGTGCTGCAGTCACTTGGTCATCAGGCCATACCTTCATTATTGCTTGAACCGTGATTTCAAGAATATAGCCTTCTTATAACTTCAGTGCTTCACGACTCAGCTTTTTGAGCCCTTACTTTTTGGATTTCCTCCTGCTCCAGCCTCCCTGGGAGGTTTAATTTTTTACATTTGATGTTGTCAATTTTCATTTTATCCTCGAAATATGGGGCCAGTTCCAAGTATCAGAAATGACTCGGCCGTTACTACAGTTCTTGGTAACCAAAAACTTTCAAGCTTTACCCTTGCCCACAATGCTGCTCTCCCAGTTACCTCAGATCTCATTTGCCACTTTTCCTGATAGACATGTTCACCATTACTCTCGATTTAACTGTGTTTTGAATTATTCTTATATTCATTCATTCTTTAATTTCACTACCCTTTTCCTAATCGTTAACTTTAGAACTTTACCCACTACTTTCTCAGTTTTTTGAACTTGTCCCTCTCCTCTTTTCTTACTTTTTTTCCTCTCCATTCACTTCAATGTACTCTGGTCTAGCATTGTTGATAGTTTTTCTAGTTTTCTAGTGTCTAGTTTTTTCTTACGGCCTTATAAATAAAAACAAACTTTTCTATTTCTTAGCAATGAGTGTTTCTATTTTGTGAGGCCTTTCCAAGAGAGAGAGTGTGTGTGTGTGTGTGTGTGTGTGTGTGTGTGTGTGTGTGTGTGTGTGTGTGTGTGTGTGTGTGTGTGTGTGTGTGGATGTCATACCTCTCAACCTCTTAGAGCAAGAAATCTGGACATTGCCATAAATAATGGCGGGGCAAAGGCCCAAAAATAGGGACACTGTTTAAATATTGGTCTTACAGCCTTAGAAAGTTGATAGAATATCACGTTTGCATTAACATGAATTTTCTGAAGGGTATGAAGTCTGAAACTAAAATGTCTGTCATTATTTTCTGACTTCAACTTTTAGTGACTTGCTAATGATTTACCAGAAAACCTCAATTTTTTGAGAAACAGACCAAAAATATGAGGCAAAAATCTGGACATTCTGTGAACATCTGTACCGTTGAGAGGTATGGTGGGTGCATTTAGTTGGCCTGCTTTCATCACTGTTGAAAAGTTTGAAATCTCTTCAATATGGCTGATAAACCTAAAGTCCCCTCTGGCTTCAAAAGATGCCAGAAATGCAGACACAAAATTCCTGTGTCGGATGCTCATCTTTTGTGTGTCTGTTGCCTGGGCCCTTTTCAACTTCAAGAGAACTGCTCAGTCTGTTATGGGTTCAGTCAAAAGGTACTAGTAGAATCGTGAAACAAACTTATTTTGAAGGGTATGCTTCCATCAGCCTTCAGTGAAGCTTTATCTGGTTTGGAAAAGGCCAAAAGCAAGATTGATGTGTCTTCTCTTCTTCCTCATCTTCTTCTTCAAAAACATTGGAGAAATCAAAAAAGAGGAACCTATTGATGCCCTCCACTTTGTCAGCACCCTCTTTAAGAGGGCAGAGTCTTTGGTTCCTTTGGAACCCTTCGAACCAACTAACTCCCCTGCTAAAACTTTGGTCCCGAAGGGACCTATGGAACTGATTTTATCAGAACAGACAAAAGTCTTTGGCACCAAGCATTTTGGTGCAGGAGCATTTAGAATCTTTGGCACCAAAATTATCGATGCAGACATCTCTATTATTGTCAACTACATCGGCACCGAGTAAGCAGTCAGAGGAGCCATCCATTATGAGTCTTCCAAGAACTATTCTCCTTCTACTGACCTCTTTTCAGGAAGGCTGCCTTCATCCCATCTGGAAAGGCCAAAATCACCATCCACCCTTTCTATCCATTTCACCCAGAACTTAACTGAAGATGATGTGAAGAGGCTAATGAATAAGATACTCTGGGTGAGAAAGTTGTCAGGTACCTCTTCGACTCCAGCTCCCTTGGCTATGGGAGTTGAAGCTTCTGTTACCTCTCCAGTTTTTCCTCCACTGACTTAATCTGAAGCCTTAGAGTTTTCGGCACCAAGCAGCCAGGACCTGAATGCATTGGTTCCAGAAATACCCCTATCTTTGGAACTGGTTATTGCTCTAAGGTCTTCCATCAGTTTGGATTCGGAGACCTCTCAGGGCTAAGTCTGTCCTGTTGCTCCTGGGAGCGACAGTCAACTCTTATTTTTTCAGAGCCTTCTGTGCACCTTGGAGCATTAGCATGGAGCAGCTTGGCTCTGGCTTCAGTCTCGGGAGCTGTCTCTTTAGAGGGGGGAGTGACCATGGTGCGAGGCAGTCTTTCTTGGTTCCAGGCTCCCTTCCCTGTTCAGGGGGAGAGGCCAGCTTTCAAGGCCATGAAGAGAGCCCTGACTGCTGCAGTCAAACAGTTGGCACCTTCTACTTCAGAGCAAGTATCCTTTTCTTCCTCACCCCTGGATATTCAACCTACACTCCCACTGGGTCAGCAGGTACTGAGGTCGCAGGAGTCCCAGATAGCAATTCTGTCCTCTTCTGATACCACCACCGATCACCTAACTGAGGAGGTCCCTAAGAATAGGAAGTGCAAGAGGAAGCACCTGGATTCCCCAGAAGAATCAATCACTGAAGAAACCAACTTCGATGAAGGGGGAGGGATCCCCATGGTCACCCCCTGATAATGTCTCCTTTGGAGACATCCTAGAAATATTAAAACAGAGGGGTGACTGGAAGTCCCAAAATCCCTCTTCTGAGGAGTCAGTGTACCTGCAGGCCTTTGGCACTCGACCTTCTACCTCTTGGGTGACTCTACCCACTGAACTTATCCCCAAGAGACTTGACAAAATTCTGTCCACCCCTGAAGACAAAAAGTTCTGGGCCAAAGGGTTAGCTGTTGATGCCATGGTTGTGGCAGCAGTCACAAAGAGGGAACTGGCTGAGGAGAGTTCTCTATCCATCCACCCAATAAGAGAGTCTCAGGTGATGGATAGTTTTGGGACGCGGGTCTATGCATCATTGACCTTTGCCTTAAAGTCTTTGAATTTTTGGCACACTTCACCAGACTACAAAGGGATCTGGTCAAGGAGCTATCAAATACCCTGGCAGGAATGGTTTCTGAAGAGGTCCAAGAAAAGGTTGCTTCCTAGTTGGCTACCCTGGAGCTTGTATATAATTCATCCATGAGGCTCATTGCTCATGCAGCCAAAGGGACCACCAGAGCAGCAGGTTTAGGCGTTGCCATTAGGAGATATGCCTGGATTTGCCTATGTGATTTTGCGGAGCAATTTAAGTCTTCATTCGTCAATGCACCGTTTGATGGATCATCTCTTTTTGGCTTAAAAGTTAAAGAAACATTATCCAGATGTGAGAATGATGGAAAGATCCTTTCTGCTGTGGGCATATGTTTTTCCACTCCCCAGCGATCTTTTTCCAGGAATCAAAAAGATAGTGCAAAAATGTGGTTCAGAAAGTCCCAAGGGCCTTTTCAGGACACATGAGGAGGCAGTTCACCTAGGGCCAAAGGGGGAAACATTAATGGAAGACATGTGGCAGAGGTGGCCTGCAGCACCAAGAGTTCAGGGATTCTTTCTCTGGTAAACCCTACCAGCACTCCTGAATTGGAGGCCCAATTGTCTTCCTCTGGAGGCAGTCGGTGGTCGCTTATCCCTGCACCAAAATGCCTGGCTGCAAATATCATCGGATACATGGGTGCAGAGGATAATATCTAGAGGCTATACAATCCCCTTTTTCTCACCACCTCCAGTATTCAAGAAAATCCCTGATGTTACACCCAGTCACAGTTCTAGAAATCCAAAAACTGCTAGAAAAGAGTCATCCAAGAAGTCATAAAAGATGAGATAAGAGTCCAGAGTTTACTCAAGATTCTTTTTAGTGCCAAAAAAGACAGGACTGGAGACCAGGTTTGGATCTAAGTGTACTGAACAAGTCAGTTCATCAAACCAAATTCTGGATGGTTACAATATAGTCCATTCTTCCATTTTTGGAAAAGGATGATTGGCTGTATTCAGTAGATCTTCAGGATGTGTATTACCATATAAAAATGGACAAACAATCCAGAGGTTTCCTCCGCTTCTGGCTTGGAGCAAATCACTGTCAGTTAGTTCTGACCTTTGGTTTTACCACAGCCTCCAGGGTGTTCACCAAATGTATAGAAGTAGTAGCACCTCACTTGAGACTGCACGGATTCCAAGTTTTTTTTTTTTTTTTGTGTTTGTTTTCAAGTATTTGTTTTTTCATTCATTTGGCTCATTATCGCTCCAACCAGCCATCAATTGATAGAAGCAGGAGACCATGTTCTTCACATTTGTTCTTCTCTGGAAATAACAGTAAATTACAAAAAATCAAAACAGACCCCGTCTCAGAATTTAGAGTTCATAGGAATGCTCCTAAATACTCAAACTTCCATAGCCTCTCTTCTCCAGTGAAATTACAGAAAATCAGAGTTCACGTACAGACATTCAGCAGCAGCAGGAAAGTATCTGCTTGTCCAGTCCTGCAAGCACTAGGCTGCATGGCAGCAATGATAACTCTAGTTCCCTTAACAAAATATCACATGACAATACTGCAATGGCTGCTAGCTTCTCAGTGGTTAATGTTGCACCAACCCATGTCACACCTGATCTTGATCACCAATCATTGCAAAAAAGATTTAGCTTGGTGGATACATTCCATAGTTTCATAGGTGTTTACTATGCTAACAACCACAAGGGCCTTTTTAAGCCTAGCTATCCAATCCCAAATCTCTGACAGGTTCTGATACCCTTGATAAGTGTAAGCATGGGCCTGAGAGATGAACCATTTGCAGGTTACCTGTTTGCATTAGAGACATAGGTGCCAAACCAGGGATGAATTTCCATTTTCCCATCCAATTGTCCAAGTTGCACTTGAATTGGGTTAGGGAGGAACTCAGCTTCACATGGATGGGGAGCCTGTTCCATAGACAGGGTAGTCTCTGGGATACATACCTATCTCTCCAGCAGGTCCTATTTATATCACAGGCAAGGTTTAAATTTTTAGAATGGGTAATTCTGGTACTGTTTGTTTTGTGGATATGCTGGAGATCCAGCAGAGTGGGGTCTGGCAATGCCCTGTATGTCAGGCATAGATCTCCCCTAAAAAAGCCTATAGGAGACTGAGTACAGGGATAGGGCCTTGAGGCGGTCTGCATAGGACATATTACATACTTTGTGAGGAACCTCTGTGGATGTTCCAGTTGTTGGATATGCCTGGTTAGGTACATACCAAAAGGGGCATTGTACTCAATGATAGGTCTGATGAATACCGAATACAGTGGAACAGTCACTTCCTTGGACTTAGATGCCATACCTTTGTTTATAAGTTGCGCAACATAGAATGATTTCCTCACCACTGTAGACACGTGATGATCCAAGGCTAGATTACTATCTATGTGTGTCCCTAAGTCCCTGACTACTGGGTCAAGCTCTAAGGGGTGTGTTGTCAATATGATAGTTACCAGGGATGGATGACTTCCCAAATTATACTGTTATACATTTAGTTCCAAGGACATTCTTGTAGGCCACCCCTTTATCCCATCACAGCCCAAAGCCATAGTGACCATGGACATCTCCCAAATGAGGTGGGGGGGGCATTTTCTGGACAAGACTGTCCAAATGAGGTGGGGAGGCATTTTCTGGACAAGACTGTCCAAGGCACTTTGTCCCCTGCAGAGGACGACTTGCATATCAGTGTCCTGGAGTTAACAGCAGTGTTTTTAGCATTGCAAGCCTTTCAAACTGCTCTTTCTTTGGAAACAATTGCAATTCAAACAGACAGTATGTCAGTGGTTTGGTACATCAGCAAACATGTAGGAATCAAATCCTAGCCCCCCTATGTCAAGAAGCTCTCAGAGTGTGGCAGTAGGCGATCTCTTCCAACCACTTTCTGATAGCAATGCACATTCTGCAGAGTTCCAATGTGATAGCAAACAAACTAAGCAGGTTTATTCTCCTGCCTCACAAGTGGTCTCTCAGGCCAAAGGTGACTGAAAATATTTTCTGTTGGTGGGGCCAGCCTTGCTGTGACCTATTTGCCTCTCCCCTAAACAACAAGTGCAGCAGATACTTAGCCATGATCCCCTCTCCAGAGGAGTCACCATGACTTGCTCTTCTACACACTTGGCTCTCCAGACTGCTGTATGCCTTTCCCCCAAGTCCTTTAATTCCAAAATTCCTACAGAAAGCAATCAGGCTGAAGAGCAAAGTAATGCTCATTGCACTTTATTGACCTCAACAGATATGGCCTCCCTTTCTTTGAACTTATCTGATTCAACAACCTTGGATTCTGGACCCCAGCTCCAGACCTTCTGTCCATCTAGAGGGGCTTACTCCATCCGAACATTATGAACCTCAGACTGACAGCTTGGTTTCTGCAGTTCCATTGATAGCCAGGCTACCTTCACTTTCTTCTCTGGTACGTCATATTCTCTTAGCCTCTCATATGCTAGCTACCCATAAACTGTATGCTAGTAAATGGAGGAGATTTACCTTTTGGGCTTGTGACAAGAATATTGATTCATTTTCAGCGCCCATTGATAAAAATCCTAGAAAATTTAGCTTCACTTTTCAAGGCAAGTGCTTCCCAGTCTAAAATCAAAATTCAGTAGCAGCTATTTCTAATTTCCATAATGGTTTTGAAGACTCCTCACTGGCTTCTCATAAGCTTTGCAAGCCCTTCTTAAATGGAATGCTTTTGTTAAAACCCCCATACAAAGATCCTACCACACCTTGAGATCTAAACTTAGTGTTACATACCATTGTTCAACCTGCCTTTGAACCATCAGCTGAATGTGATCTAAAGTTTTTATCCGGGAAAATTCTGTTCTTAGTGGCAATAATGTCTGCCAGAAGGATTTCAGAAATACAGGCTTTATCATGTAGACCTCCTTACCTGATTTTCCACAAAGATAGTATTTCACTAAGAACCAACCCTTCCTTTTTGCCTAAGGTAGTATCAGTGTCCAATATCAATCAGACTATTAATTTACCAGTATTTTTCCCAATTTCGCTAACAAAGGTGAATACTGTTTACACTTATTAGATGTTCACAGACAATTACATTTCTGTCTACACAGAACTAAGAATACAAGAACATCCAACTAATTGTGTCTTTTTCTTCTACAAGACTTGGCCAACCAGTGAGCACATTGATGCTAACCAGATGGCTCAAAGATTGTATTTCTTTTGTCTGTAATAAAAAGAAAATTAATATGCTTAGGCCTTTAAAGGCACATTCTACAAGAGCTCTAGCTATTTCAGCAGTTTTTCAATCTAGGGCTTCCATGGATGGTATTTGTGCAGTAACAACTTGGGCTACCCCTCATACCTTTATTATTCATTGCAACTTGGATCTGGTCTCCAGAGGAAGAGCATCATTTGGTACTATGCTGCTCAGGAATATCCTTCCTTGAGTTCTCCCAAGGTCTAAGGTAGCTGGGGACTCTGTGCCATATGTCAAGGATAAAATGAAAATTTACATCATCAGATAAAGAAGTTATGTACTAACCATGACATTCCGTCTGTGTTGTCCATTTTCATTTATCCTCAACTCTCCTCCCAACTTGGTTTCATGACATTTTTTCTGATAACTCAATCTGAGGTTACTGAGAGAGGAACATTGTGGGTAAGGGTAAAGCTCGAGAGGTTTTTGGCTATCACAAGCTGTAGTAACATAACAGCCGAGTCAGTTCTGATGCTCAGAACTGGACCCTTATTTCGAGGATAAATGAAAATGGACAACACAGATGTAACGTTATAGTGAGTACATAACTTCTTTTTCCTCCATGAAAATTTACATAGCAGCTGTGTATACCAAGTTATCTGATCTGTTACGTTGCGTTCTATGTTTTGAGCTAATTACCTTTCTGCTATTCTTTTCTGTCTGCATGGTCTCTACATATAGATTCTGTAGATGCATGTTCTTGCATGTTGGTCAAGTATATCATTTTAATTGTGTTTTGTTACTTTTTCTTTCAAGTTGTGCTTACTCCATGCATTGGTTTAAAATTGGGTAATGGAGTGGCTGAATACCCCCGCCTAGTTTGGATGTCACCCTGAAGTGCAAAATAAAGAGGTGTTTCTGAACTGTGCAAAGCTGGAGATATCAGAAGAGAAAATCCCAACATTTATCACTGCAAAATGACAGAAAGTAACCTTGCCAGTTCACTAATATGAGTATGAGTCTGTAATCTCCTATTACCTTCAGGCAGAAATGTAGCTGGCTCAACCAGTGCCCTTTGCTGGTCCCATGAACTAGCATCCCACCCCCTAAGCTCTTCAAGTGAAAAGCAAAAAAAAAAAAGAACAAATTGCAGGATGTTACCTGCAGTACACAATCCGAACAAGTGCAATTGCTACAGTTTAGACCACACACAGAGAGAGCTCAGGTTTGACCAAATTTGCAAAAATGCAATGCCAGCTTTTAAAAGCCAGTATTGCATTAAAGAGAGATCGAAAAAGGTTGATCATGCCCCCCCCCCAACACTTTGCTCCCAGGGCAGTTGCCCCTCTTGCCTCAGCCTAGCTATGCTACTAGTTTGAGGACTGATGCTCATCCATGGTATGCAGAACATAGTGGCTGACAGGATTTTAGGTTAGTTCCTCGAGGTTCAAATACTACCTTTTAAGACCGAATTTCTGCAAGGTTTCAGTCGTAGTAGGGTCAAGTGGTCCAGTTACACTGGTATTCCGATCATCTCTGAGAATAAGGCTGCTCTTATTACTACAAGGACATATAGCTAGATCAAGTTCCTGTAACTCTGTGGCTTTGCTAGGATGAATAAGGAAGTGGGTGAAGAAACAGAGCTTAGTAAAGCCTTCAAGTTTAATGTTTTCTACTAACCAGTCAGACTTATTATGACTCAGGTAACTGAGATTCTATGATAAGGTTATCCAGCAATAAGCACTGCACCTCTTCCCTGTGTGATCCCTTAGGCTGTTGTGCCTTATGGGTAAGTAGGCATTCTTCTTTGGATCCATTTGAGGACTGTATGTTTAGCTATTACTTCAACACCCATAGTAATTCTATTGAGTGCAAGCAGCACTACATCTGTCTCATCCAGCTTATTAGAAATGCACCCATGTTAATGTGGCCTTTTTTGAAGTCCATCATGGTGGAACACCTGTGCCTCTTGCCTAGCTAGGTCATGGTTAAGTTCAATATTTCGTGAATGGAGTAGAGAGCAGCAGAATGTCTTTCCAGATAGATGAGCAGCGACCCTCATAAGGTCTGAGTGATTATTCCTCCTTACTCCAAGTTTGAGTTTAATTTTAACTCTGTTAACATGCTAGTCTAATAGTCTGTTTGTAATGTCTGAGAATAATTATTTAAGTGGGAAAATTTCAACCTTTAGTGAATCCTCCCAGGTTGAAAAGGGGGGATCTGATCAATCTCCAATGAATCCTCAGCTGGGAGAGAGAAGGAAGGGATCTGATTAAGAGATTATTGAAAATAAACTTTATTTCCTGGTGTCTCTAACCATTGTCATCTAACAGGCACTCACAAATGAAGTGAAAGGCTAGTCTAGTGGTTTAAAAATTACATGGAACCTCCTACTCCAGCACAGTGATGCATACCTTTAAGTGTGTAAGAGTACGTCTGCATGCAGCTGGGCATTTATATTGTCATGATTGTTAGTGACCAATAGAGAAGTTTGGTCTCAAGCTGTAATAACTACTGAATAATACTTAATGACGTGCTCATAAACAAGGTGCGCAGTGGTGATGCAGCAGTATGCACACAGTGTCCCATGCAAAGGTAATAGCAGCTCATGGACAAAGAGAAACAGAGGGTACACCACCAGTACACTGTTGACAAAAACTTTGCAAAAACAGTATGCAGATGAATCTACTGAGACAATATATTGTCATATGTATAAAGAAAGAAGTGTAGACAGTGAAGTATATGGACGTGCAAAAGGATATAAATGTATAAAGTAATTATCCAGACATCACACCATACACAATAAAAGGAATTTTTAATAATTATTGTTAGTCATTTGGTAGCTGCGGTGGTGGTGCTGTGGTAGCGTTGTCACCTCACAGTAAGACGCTGTCCAGTTCGATTCTCAGCTATAGCATCTTCTGCGTGGAGACTTGCGTGAATGGGCGTACCTTCGTTGAAGGTTGTGCATCAGAGCTGGCAACTCGGCACGTGAAGATCTACTGCCAATCATTAGCGGACCGGAGTTCTGCTGTGGCGACCCCTAACCGGGAAAAGCCGAAAAGACACAACAACATTGTTAGTCATTTGGTAGCCATTAATGCCGCCCTCACAACAAAGGCATCCTAATGTCCAATAGCACATCATCGCCACACCAGGAATTGCTTTTGGCCTCACACCGTGTATGCTGGTTTTAGTAGACAATAGCAGGTTCCGTGTAGACAGCCACACATTTAATGAGCTATGTCAGCTGGGTCAGGCTGCAAAGGAGGTAGGTGCAAGAGATAGACTAATACCATAGTAAACCAGGACCATTACTGCTGTGACCATCCTGGCATTGGATATCTTCCAAAGATGTTAAAGGGACACTACAGGCATATTGCAGCCATTTGCCAGTTGCATACCACAGCAGTTCCTATATTGGTTACTGACATATGCAGGCCAGTAACACAGATAAGGTCCCAGTCGCACAGGAAGAAATAATCTTCATTATGCAAGGATTCCACACAGTATGCCACTTACTTATCATCCTTGTTGCAGTGGATGGCACACATGTATCCATACAAAAAGTAGTCACAGGTAATCCACATGCATACCTCAACAGACACCAGCCGGTTTTCCCACCTATCTGTAAAAAAGAGAGGAACATAATGAATGAGTAGTGGAAATTATTTGGGAGTTATTAGATAAGAAATTTATTCTGAAAATATTGTTAGTTAAAAAATGGCAAGACACCTTGGCAGAGCAATAGTCACTATTCCTGTTTCAGTTTTTTACTTACAGTTAGTGGAAAGCGAATTGGAATAAACGCCTCAGATAATTGATGGTAACCATCCAAATTGATAGCCAAAAGCAAGTTTGTGTTGGACAATAACTGTCTGTTAAGATAGCAGCTGTTAGAGTTTCACGCCTTCTGCAAACATTTTACTGTAAAATAGTCAGCGAAACACACCGGCTGTTTAGATCCCAATAAATTTTTGAGTTAACAGGTCGGTTTTCACCTCACCAAACAGAAAATTGTTCCACAGTTAAACAACACAAGCTATTATGTGTTGAAGTTCGGTTTTCACCTCATTACAAATGGAAACAGCTGTCCAAAATGCACTTTTGAAAGGACCACAGCGATATAATCTTGTAAATACGAACACTTTATTGACAAAAAACTGGCAAGCGCTTTCACCTTGTAGGCTTCCTCAGGCCAAACTCATCACAGAGCTTTGACATATATATATATATATATATATATATATATATATATATATATATATATATATATATATACTTTAGTTCTGTGTGACATCACTTCCCTTGTGCTTGACTCACATTCAAATATTTAAAGCAACACTAACTATATAAAAAATGTGTATAAAATGCAGAGTATAATGTTGGTCGACTATGATCAGCTCAACATATACTACTTAAAATAAATTGTATAATAATAATAAATAAAGAAGCGCTTGCCAGTTTTTTGTCAATAAAGTGTTCGTATTTAAAAGATTATATCGCTGTGGTCCCTTCAAAAGTGCATTTTGGACAGCTGTTTCCATTTGTAATGAGGTGAAGACCGAACTTCAACACATAATAACTAACAAACCTTACTGTTATTATCGAAACACTAAATATAGCAGCTATTTTTTACCTGATTCTTATTCTGTTAATTTTCTGCTTAGTCATGGCAGAGTCAAATGATACACCGATAGAATTACTTTACAATCCAGAGAAGCAAGACCTTAAAAGAAAGAGATTTGATAACTGTGTATCTGGCCAGGATAACCCACTACTAGCATATGAAGTATCCTGTGACAACATAGACTATGAACCATCTGAGGCCAATTATAGTGGACTCTCTACTTTGCTTAATCAAATGGAAATTGACTTTATAAAGCTTAAACGTATGCAGTTACATAGGCAACATTTTGAGGTATGCATAGCGCGTACAATCATACCTAGAGGGTTACGCGTCTTGAAGATGCCCACCACAGGCACGATGTACCCTGACCTTTTGTACAAGTGGCAAATGATTAACATTGACACTAGCATACGATATATGAAATTAATGATTGAATATTTTTTGCCAGAAGAAGCTACCTTGATTATATCGCTGTGGTCCTTTCAAAAGTGCATTTTGGACAGCTGTTTCCATTTGTAATGAGGTGAAGACCAAACTTCAACACATAATAGCTTGTGTTGTTTAACTGTGGAACAATTTTCTGTTTGGTGAGGTGAAAACCGACCTGTTAACTCAAAAATTTATTGGGATCTAAACAGCCGGTGTGTTTCGCTGACTATTTTACAGTAAACTGTTTGCAGAAGGCGTGAAACTCTAACAGCTGCTATCTTAACAGACAGTTATTGTCCAACACAAACTTGCTTTTGGCTATCAATTTGGATGGTTACCATCAATTATCTGAGGCGTTTATTCCAATTCGCTTTCCACTAACTGTAAGTAAAAAACTGAAACAGGAATAGTGACTGTTGCTCTGCCAAGGTGTCTTGCCATTTTTTAACTAACAAACCTTACTGTTATTATCGAGACACTAAATATAGCAGCAGGATAACCCACTACTAGCATATGAAGTATCCTGTGACAACATAGACTCTGAACCATCTGAGGCCAATTATAGTGGACTCTCTACTTTGCTTAATCAAATGGAAATTGACTTTATAAAGCTTAAACGTATGCAGTTACAAAAGCAACATTTTGAGGTATGCATAGCGCGTAAAATCATACCTAGAGGGTTACGCGTCTTGAAGATGCCCACCACAGGCACGATGTACCCTGACCTTTTGTACAAGTGGCAAATGATTAACATTGACACTAGCATATGATATATGAAATTAATGAATGAATATTTTTTGCCAGAAGAAGCCACCTTGAGAGACAAGTTAAGAGAACAGCAGAAACATATCTATGACACATATCCGAACTTTATTTTGGAGAAAGTGTTTGAAAAATTGTTAGATAATGTATATTTGTTTGAAAATAAATTAATGGAGCAAAAACAAAGTAAGATTCGGAGGGATACAGTGGATTTTAAACAAGGACAAGTATTCACTTGGCCTAGAGACAATAGAACTAATATGACACAAGGAAGGGTAGATATGACAAGAAGTAAGAATAACATGAGGAGTTCTGTTAACAGGAATATAAATTATACTGTAGATAGTAAAGAGGGGGAAGTAACTGAAAGTGGTAGAAATGTTCCTGCACAAATATCAGGACCATGCGCAGTAGCAGAGAGTTCAAATAATGAAATTACTACAGTAGTTGAGATACATAGAGAGGAAGAAATAAATGTTAGGACCCCTATATTAAAACTCATGGGTCAGTCAGTAGCATGTAAACTTGATCACGACACCTCCATAAACAGTGAAGATGTAGTTAGAAAGAAAATTCTACCATTAAAAACTGGAGTCAGTGGTAATGATCCAGTAGCCCCTTTCCCCATCTCCGATTTTCGGAGAGGAGGAAGAGATCGATCAATGAATAGGGGAAGGCAAAAAAGGAGGTTACCCGAAGAAGAATGCATAGGTCCAACCTTAAAGAAAATGTGGGAAAAGACAGGGAATCATTGATTTGGAATATATCAAGTAGATCATTAACCAAGGAAGAAACTCTTGTATTAGAAAAAGGCCTTTCTTTTATACCATCAGTCAAAAGTGACATTACAGATTCAGTAATAGACCTTAAACTATATACTAGGAACATTCAATTACGCTTAGACTACGGTAATCACCAGTCTATAGATGGAACATGCACTCTTAGAAAACCAAGCACATATATACCAAACTTACATCCGCTAATAAATGCATATTCGAAATTAGTTGAACAAGAACTGTATGAAATAGATAGAAGGAACAGAGATAAGAGATGGTATGGCAATTTACACTCTAATTTAAGAACAGCTTTGAGAACATTGAAAAATGATGATAGTATTGTGATAAGACCTGCTGATAAAGGAGGCCCCATTGTTATAATGGATACAGAGATATATCTCTAGTATGACTGATATGCTCAGTGATGCTAATTTTTATAGTCCGATTGGCATCAAACATGTTGATCAGATAATTAATAGAGTTTCTATATTTCTGTCAAATAATCACTGTACAGGTAGAATTAATAGTGATCTATATAAATACTGTCAAGTTGATGAACCTACCATCCCTTGCATACAAGGCATCCCAAAAATACACAAGCATCCAGATAAACCTCCCATGAGACCTATAGTTGCTGGGAGAGGTTGGATAACTGAACCGTTTATCCATCTATTTGGAATCCAAATTAAGATCTATTGCGAGTAAGCATACGTATATACTTAAAGACACTAAGCAATTCCTTGTGATGTTATATGATGCAACGAAAGACATGACAGTAGATGATAGATTCTGGTTAGTTTCATTAGATGTTCAGTCTCTATTCACAACCATCCCTAATCAAGAAGGCATAGATAGCATTTGGCGACGTCTGATAGCAGACCAGACCATAACTGAATACCATGTAGACACTTTATGTGAGCTTATGAGAGTTGTTTTGACCAATAATATTTTTTCTTTCAACAGTCAGATCTATTTTCAGAATTATGGCATAGCTATGGGCACTTCATGTGCCAATAGCTACGCCAACCTAGTTATGGCTGACTGGGAAAATGTACACTTATTCACACTTGACAGCTATAAACATAATGTCAGTTTTTATGTACGTTTTGTAGATGATCTCTTTTTGATTTGGAAGTCTGATGAATGTGACTTGCACGAATTTCTAGAAGAAATTAATCTAACCACCAGTTATCTTAAATTTACTATGACAGCTTCTGAACAACTGGTCTCTTACTTAGATGTGTATGTAGAGAGGATGGCTAGTGGTCTCTTGAATACTGGTGTTTTCAGAAAAGCCTGTTACAGAAACTCATTATTGCATAGATCTAGTATGCACCCTAGCTTTGTGTTTAAGAACGTCATTAAGGGACAAGCAATGAGAGTTTCTCGATTAAATTCAACAGAAACAGGATACAAGTCAGAGTTACATAACCTCAAACAACAATTACTTAACAGGGCATATACACCATCAGAAATTAGTCCAAAATTCTTAGAAGTAGATGGTTTAAGGAAAGATAGTGCTTCACCTTATTTTGCATCTAGTTCATATGAAATGTATGATGCATCTAATAGTAAAACTCTATATGATGAAAAGATGAAAATCTGTATCCATTACACACAAGATGTATACGACATAAAAAGAGCTTATTCTAAGTATTGGGATATACTGAAAGTTGATCCTAGAATTAGTGAATTTGTAGGTGAAGCCCCTAGCTTCATATACAAGAACAAACTTAATTTACACAAGATGTTATGTAGTTCTTCTAGAATAGAGCATATTACTAAATCAAAAACCAAGGTAGGCAGTACTCAACCTTGCAGGAAATGTAACTATTGTGATTTAATAGACAGTAAAGCAATGTTCATACACCCCCTTACATTACAGTGTTTTAAGTTTTATCCAGTAGCTAATTGTAACACTCAGCATGTAGTATATCTTGCCACCTGCAGTTCCTGCCCAGCATTTTATGTGGGCAAGACTGACAGGCGGCTAAGAGATAGAATCAGAGAACATATGTACAATATCAGGATAAAGTATGATAAAAATGCGCTATCTAGGCATGTTATTGATACATCACCAGATCACAAATTTAAATTTCTAGTCATGCAAGTAAATCATCCCACCATTAGAAGGGGGGATATTTGCAACAGAACAGAACAAAATGAAACTAAGTGGATCATTAGACTAAGAGCTGATCATGAACCTGGCTTAAATGACAGGATTCCTATTAAACCAATACTGAAAGGCAAAGACCTTAGGAAGTAGTAAATGGTACTAGATGAGTTAAGCAGCTTATACAGATCATATGGCTTTATATCTTTTATAATATAAAATGTACTAGAATGTGAGCAACCATTTACGTTTGTCTTTTAGCTTTTCATAATGCTTAAAAGTATATTTAAAAGTCTATACTTGAAATTGTGGATTTAATTAGAGGCTGGTTGATGTTAAAAAGCTAGCCTCAATAACAGTAGGGCTGTTGTGCATGGAAAATGTAATCTTGAAGTTGTGTCTTGTTATTAACAACAAAAGACACAACACCTCACATTTTGCACTTGTTCCAATCATATTGACGCTGAGGTTACAAGGTTCATTTTATGTTGATTCAGCGAACCTACATTATTTACCATATAATATATAGGTTCATAGGTTCATAGGTTCATACTAGGCTATCTGTTTAGTATGGGAACTATACCCATTATTTTTCTGTGCCTCTGTGTGACACTGAGGTAATTCTCCCATCCATTGGTCAAGATTTCTCTTGAACAAGGCCTGATGGATCTAGATTTTTGAGGTGAAGCATATTCATCAAATCTCCTTTATCCTTTTGGTGAGGAACTTTGTGGCCTCTCCAGCTGCTGCAAGTGTCGGGTCAGATACATTGGGCATTGTACTCAATCATTGGTCTGATGAGTGATGAGTAAAGGGAGACTATGACCTCCCTTGATCTAGATGAGAATCCCTTCATGATAAGGTGGGCAATGTAGAAGGTCTTCCTAACTACTTTAGCTACATGGGTGTCGAATGACAGACTACTATCAACCTGGGTCCCCAGGTCCCTGATAACTTCTTCTGTGCTCAGTGGATTGCCACCTATTTGGTAGCTAGGGGTAACCTTGTTTTCCCGAGGGTATGACTATTTTTTGGCATTTAACTGGCTCTGGCACCAGTTATCCGTTTCTGTGAGACCCTTCTGAAGGATATCTGTGTCAGATGTGTTTTCTACTATGGCCAGTTTGCAGTCATCTGCAAACTTTGTCACCAGGACTGATCCCTGTGGGACACCACTTGTGACAGGCTTTGAGTCTGACATGGCGCCACCAGCTCTGACCCTGTGGGTTCTGTCACTCAGCCAGTTTGCAACCCATCTTGTGATGTATGGGTTGACATTTAAGCTGATGAGTTTTTCAATGATAGGCTGTATGGACTGCCTTTCCTCATCAATGGCTTTGGTGACTGTTTGAAAAAGTCAACCAAGTTTAAAAGGCATGATCTGCCTTTGACAAAGCCAAACTGGGTTGGATCCAAAGTCTGCAAATTCCCTATGTCTTTATTTATGAGGTCCATTATGATCCTCTCCATGGCTTTGCAGATAAGGCTTGTCAAGTGGTACCACAGTTGCAGTGCGCCACTCTGGAGTGCGTATCCAGAGGAAAGACTTTGATTAAACAGCTGTCCTAGCTGTGGGTTTAATTCCTCATTGAGTTCATGGAGCACACAGCCGGGGACACCATCAGGTCCCATGGATGCTGTGTTTTTGCTTTGGAGAGAGCAGGGGCTTCTCCTTTTGGGGGTGAAGTTTGCACTGAACCTGTCAGCCAGTATGTTGGCAATGTCTGTAGGATCAGTAATCTTCACATCATTTTGAACTAGCTCTGAGCATATCTGGGAGTTTCCTCCCAGGTTTCTAAGAAGGCCTTATGATTGTCTTTTGAGTCTTTAGCTATTTTTCTCTCGAAATTTGCTTTGGATGATTTTATGAGAGCTCTTAGTTTTTACTTATAGTGATCAAGGGTGTCTTACCTTTTAAGGATTTTGCTCTATCTTGTAGTAGCTTCCTCCTTTTGTTGTAGAGTTTGTTTATGGCTGGGGTCCACCAGACTGGATGCAAGAGTCTTTGTTTTGCTTGGGATTGCCTTATCCATGCAGTCCTGCAGGTGCTGGTAGAAGGCATTTGTAAGTGATTCAGCTGTTCAACAGAGATTAGCCGGTCATGTCTGCAATTTAGTCTTTAGATATTTGTATGACGTTTTGAATTATATGTGTATACTCTTACTTGAATTTGTACATCTAACATAAAAGCGATTAATGCTGCTATATTAGTTTTAAAGAAAGCTGTATCACTTTATTTTTGAGATATAACCTAGAATCTAGGCATTGCTTTGATAAGCTATTTCCAGCGAACTATATTTGTTTTTCTCATCAGTAGCACAATTAAGTGCAATCACTTGTATCTGGGTATCTAATATATGCTCAACTGAAGTGCCTTTATTTGAACTTGGGCATTTAACACATGTTCGACTGAAGTGTTTAATGTTAGTCCTGATATTTTTAAGTTTTATATTTCTTAAAATGCAACTGAGTGCAGGGTTTGTACTGACATGTTATGTCTAGAGTAGTATTTTAGTTATCTATCCATTAACATTGATTGGTTTTATAACCTTGAGATTGTTTGCTTGGCACAGCTACTCCTACTTGGTACAAGTTTAACAGTAGGCTTTTATTTTGTTTCATAAGGTTTTATTTTTAAAAAACGCTTACTTGATGTCATCTTAAATAATCCATCTTAGCATAGCAGAGAGTGTTCAAATTTAGAATAAAAGTATGACATTCATATTTATATTTTTATTTATTATTATTATACAATTGATTTTAAGTAGTATATGTTGAGCTGATCATAGTCGACCAACATTATACTCTGCATTTTATACACATTTTTATATAGTTAGTGTTGCTTTAAATATTTGAATGTGAGTCAAGCACAAGGGAAGTGATGTCACACAGACCTAAAGTATATATATATATATATATATATATATATATATATATATATATATATATATATATATATATATGTCAAAGCTCTGTGATGTGTTTGGCCTGAGGAAGCCTACAAGGTGAAAGCGCTTGCCAGTTTTTTGTCAATAAAGTGTTCGTATTTACAAGATTATATCGCTGTGGTCCTTTCAAAAGTGCATTTTGGACAGCTGTTTCCATTTGTAATGAGGTGAAAACCGAACTTCAACACATAATAGCTTGTGTTGTTTAACTGTGGAACAATTTTCTGTTTGGTGAGGTGAAAACCGACCTGTTAACTCAAAAATTTATTGGTATCTAAACAGCCGGTGTGTTTCGCTGACTATTTTACAGTAAACTGTTTGCAGAAGGCGTGAAACTCTAACAGCTGATATCTTATCAGTTATTGTCCAACACAAACTTGCTTTTGGCTATCAATTTGGATGGTTACCATCAATTATCTGAGGCGTTTATTCCAATTCGCTTTCCACTAACTGTAAGTAAAAAACTGAAACAGGAATAGTGACTGTTGCTCTGCCAAGGTGTCTTGCCATTTTTTAACTAACAAACCTTACTGTTATTATCGAGACACTAAATATAGCAGCTATTTTTTACCTTATTCTGAAAATATAGCTAGGGAGTGGGATAAAATTAAAGTGGAGTTTAAAATAGGGTGAAAATAAAAGGAAAAAATATATGGTTAAGAGGTAACAAGAATTATTTAGAGGGACTGACAAAGTTTAATGTATTGCAGAATAGGGGGAAATCTCACAGAACAAGAAGAGGAACAATTGCAGAATGCTAAACAGTAAATAAGGAATTACCTTGATAGTATGCATGAGTTTAGAAAGACTGCTAAACATTTTTTTTTATAATAATTCTAGAGCACAGAAACTTTTAGCACTAACAGACTCATGCAAAGCAGAGAAATATGGAAATAAAGAAAAAGTACAAATGGAAATGTTTATGGAAGAATGAAATATGACAAAGTTAGAGGTAAATGAGGCACAATTGCAAACAGGATAGTTGGAGATGAGATAAAAATAGTGATGTATACCCAATCTACTGGAAGTTCCTCAGGAATAGATGGTATTCCTCTGGAAGTTTGGAAGCTAGGAGGTAAAAAAACTGATAAAGATCTGGAAGTTTTTGTTTAATAATATTTTAAAAGGAGGAGAAGCACCAACATCCTGAAATAAAGCGGTAGTGGCTGTAATGCCTAAAGGTGGTAAAGACCCATCAGATCCAGCTTCATATAGGCCCCCTTCCAACCTAAACCATGATTATAAAGTGATTATGTCTATAATGGCTAAAAGAATGGCACAGGTGATGCCAAAATTAATAGATATGGATCAGTGTGGTTTTGTGGAGGGGAGGCAAACATCTGACAACATTAACAGAACAATGATGATCGAGAGGGAAGTAGAATGCAAGAAAATACTACTGCTGGTGGGTCTTAAAGCAGAAAAAGCATTTGACAGAATAAGCTGGGACTTTATGAGCAGGACAATGGAAGCATTTGCATTCCCTGATAAAATTATAAGGTTGATTAGGAGGATATATGAGGGATCGTAGGTGAAAATTAAAGTGGGTGGGCTCCTTTCTGATAAGCTCAGTTTGAGCAGAGGAACCAGGCAGGGGTGACCTCTTTCTCCTTTATTTGTGTTATATTTAGAACCATTGGCAAAGAAAATAAGGGACTCAGAAATTTAAGGATATAATTGGTATGGTAGTCAAGAAAAGATGGCTTTATTTGCAGGTATTATTTTAAGCCTGGTAAGACCAGAAAAGGACATTTTGGTTTGTGGAGCATTTCTTAGGTTCATAGGTAGGTACTAGGCTATCGGCCCAAGGGCCTACGTAAGCCTAGCCTTCAAGGTTCCATAACTTACGCCACCCAAGAAAGTTATTTTCCTGTGCCACTGTCCAGCAGAGACACAGACCTGATCCCCAGGGTGTATTTCCTATTTCCCATCCACTCATCAAGATTTTTCTTGAAGAGTGCTAATGAAGAACTTTGCTTGACATAGATGGGTAGCTTGTTCCAGAGTATAGAAAGTCTCTGGGACAGGAATCTATCCCTCCAGTGTGTCCTGTTTATTGTGGTGACAAGGTTTAGGTCCCTAGAGCGTGTAGCTTGGAGGGATTGGGATTTCTTTAGGTGTAGCATGTTCAACAACCCTAGGTTTGACATAGCTTTATATGTTAGGCAGAGATCACCTTGGAGTAGGCGATATGCTATGGAGTAAAGCTGGAGTTTTTTTAGGCGGTCAGTGTAGGGCATTTGTTTGAGGCCAGTAATCCTCTTAACAGTTTTAACAGTTTTATATCTTTTCATCATACAAAATTAGTTAAGATGAAACAAAGGCAGTAGCTGCAAATGAATTGGTTCAGCAATACCCATATTTATGGGGACATGATAAAATTAAGTATTTAGGAGTATTGATTACAAAGGATTCTGCTGTGGCAGCTAATGATATGTGGGAAGAGACTAAACAAAAGATAATACAAAAATGAGAAATTTGAAGTTCTGTTTTATGGATATGGATAACAAGATACAAGCCGTCAAAATGTTTTTAGTCCCATTAATTTTATACACCGGTCAGTCATATTTTTATCAACCGGAGGAGAAGTTGTGGATAGCAATTAATAAAGAGCTGAATGATTTTATCTGGGAGGGGAAGACAGAATCAAGTGGGATAAGCTGATTCTTCACAAAGAACAAGGTGGTTTGGGATTAACTGAATTGAAGGGGTATTTCAAAGCTACACAGTTAAAGCTCCTATACATAGCACAAGCAGAAATCAATAATTCAAAGTGGAAAGGGATGATTGAAAAACAGGGGGTAAGCTTAAGATTCAGAGAGACTGGGATTTTGGATGCAGATCCTTAAGAAGAATAACAGTAACCATACAGAAAATTATATTCATAAAGTAGCAGAAAGTATTCTAAGAACTAAGCCAACATGGGAATGGAGAAAGGAGATTCTGCCAATAGCGATAACTGCAATTAGTAATACACACAGTAGGCAAGAGGGGCTGAAATTTAATGGAGAGAATTGGCAAAGGAACCAAGATACTGGGAGCAAATAATTATGGAAAAGTAATAGAATGGGAAGAGGCCAAAAATTTATTTGGACTTCAGGCTAGAAATCGCCTTCCTTATTAAAGATTGATATCAGAGTACAGGCACAGCAAAAGAACTAGGGGATCATAAGCAAAAGACCAGCACTGGTAGAGTTTTAGTAGAATCTAGAACAGAAGCTGCTATTTAAAAAGGGATAATTAGCAGAGTGTATAAAATATTGCTTGATACCTATAAGAATCAGTCAGCGGAGGTTAGAAATGATTGGGGAAGAGAGCTTGAGTAAGCAATTCGCAAAGAAACAATGGGTGAATATATATGTCTATCTCCCAAATATGCAGCAAAGCCTAGAAGATTTAGGATCTTTGTTCAGAAGTGTTTACACAGGTATTTTTATACCCCAAGTAGACTTCAAAGATGGGGTGTCTGTGGTGGTGCAGCGGTTAGCATTGCTGCCTCACAGCAAGAGGTTCTCCGGTTCGATTCTCAGCTGGGTGCCTTCTGTGTGGAGTCTGCATGTCCTCCCTGTGGTTAAATGGGTATCCTTTTACATCTCAAACACATGTTTCAGGTGGATTGGACACTCTAAATTGGCCCTAGGTGAGAGTGTGTGTGTGTGTGCCTTCTGTGGAAGGTTGGGCACCAAGCTGGCAACTCGACACTGTCAAAACTCCACTGCTAATCTTCTTTGGATCGATGTTCTGCTGTGGTGGTGACCCCTAATGGGAAAACACAAAAGGAGAAGAAGATGTAGACTCCAAAGTATTTTTCTTCGGATTGCAAATGTTGGAGATGTGATGTGGAAGAAAAAGATACATGGGAACATATTTTTTGGGAGTATAATGAGTTGCTAGACTTTAAAAAATTCCCTGCAGACTACTGTATCAGGCATACTGGGTGAGCAAACTGGTATAACTAAGGAATTTTTTGAGCTATGATAACAGAATCAGAATTGCCTAGACATAGTAAGGCCTTGCTGAGTCTAATTATGGTAGCTAGAAAAAAAAACAGTTACAGGAAAATGGAAATTAAAGTCTAAACCATCTCTACTAGAAGTAGTAAATATAGTAGCAGAAAATAAACAACTGGGAATGGCATCTTTAGAAAAGGGTGGGAGCAAATTATATAGAAGAAATGGGAAATGTGAGAACAATACATACAGAATAATGTTTTGGAGGAGGAATGAAATTTGGAAGAAGGCAGAATTTGAATGAACTATGTAATATTTAACTGACAATGACAGGATAGATTCTGTTTGCAACTAAAAATATGTCCGATTGGTTTGTTTTCATTTATATAAACATATGATTTCCTGTGTCATAAGTGATAATTTAATAAAGATATTTCTTGTTTTAAAAAAAAAATAGACACCACCCAGTGAACTGCCACTTAATATGTGATCACAAAAGCTGCATAGCAGATGGGTCTGTCTACAACTCAGAGGGCATTGGTGATGCCAGTGTGTGACATTCCAGTGCCATTTGTTGTACGCTGGAGTTGGGGTTGATACCCAGGGACATTTATTAGCAGATGCCAGATACCTGCAAGAGTGCCATGGAAGCTAACACTCAGATTATCCTCACAGGCACCTGCATAAGAGGCCTACAGTCATGCCAATAGCCATAGATATAGCAACATAAAAACATTCCTTTGGGCACCTGAAAATGTATTTTCACCATCAATCATTGTAATGACCTGCCATATGTTTATGGCCTACTGCATCCTACACAACATGATGCTGAAGAACCTGGAGACACAGTCAGAATATGATAGTGAGGAGGAGGATAGGGACAAGCTGCCTTCATTGTGATCTGCTCCACCACAAGTGGCACATGTGCACAACAAAAACTAGCCCAGCAGATACAGGCCACCACTGGCACAGAGGTCTTAGGATGAAGGCTATGATGTCTGTAAGAAACTCCATATTAACTATAGTACAGCAGTACAGTAAACTCCCAGTTAACCAGAACTCAAGCAACCAGAAAAAAAATCAAAGAAATACACTACAATATGAACAATTCAGATTTTCATGTATTGCACTTTGTTTTCCCCACAGAAACATACCTTATGTTTTTAAAGTTTTAGAGTTTTAAAAAAGAAGAAACAATTAAATTCCCTCTCTCCCCAAACTGAGAACAAGTCAAACCAAACAAGTTGAATTGCTAAAATGTCAACACTTGCTCTATACTCAGTCAGTTTGCATCAGATTGCACATTCTCTGTTTGATCTCTCACACAGTCGCTTCAGCTTTCATATGTGCATTCACTCACTCTTTCTCTCTCTGATTTCTCAGCAATCTCTCACACACACACTTTTCACCTTTCATACATCTCTCCGATCTCTCACACACTTTTGCTTCTGCTTTCATACATGGATTCACTCACTCTCTCTCTCCAGTCTCTCACACACACTCTCTTCAGCTTTCATACTTCTCTCTGCTCTCTCACACACAATTGCTTCTGCTTTCATACATGCATTCACTCTCCCTGTCTCTCTCTCTCTCTCTTTCTCTCTCTCTATTCAGTTCATTCAATTCCAATTCACTCAGCGTGCCACTGAAAACCGTTCCACATGCCACGCTTTCTAGGGGAAATATAAGTTTAAAATATTATTATTACAGCCAGGCTTTTAATTACTGTATTTCAATATTAAAATAAAATTGGTACAGTGTTTATGGTATGGTATAGTATAGGTTACAGTATTTGTCAGGTCTATTTTTAATATTAACTCTTAAACAACCAGAAACTACACTTATCCGGCATCTAGCAATCCCCATGGTTACCGGTTAACTGAGAGTTTGCTGTATATGAATTGTAGCAAATGCTGTCATGCAGTAGAATAGTAGGAAGGTGCAGTGCGTTATTTCTAGCAAGGGTTCAGAGTATAGTGTCATCATAACTCAAACTATTCAGGAACCGCAGACATACAGTGGGCTGTACCCCACAGTAGCTCTCATGAAGTAGCAACATGTGGACATCTTCTCTGCATTGCCTGTTTTGTCCTTTCCTTACCATGAGCATATACAATTGGAACAGCAGCCCTCTGGTGGCATGGTACTTTCATCTGCCCCACTCTGTGGTGACTGAGACATATGCATGACAATATACATCTTGCCAGCTTGGGAGAGGGCATATCCCTTGTAGGAGTGGCAACTTGTACATAACTTGAAACAATTGCTGTGTGTGACTGGATCACTGCAGATACACTAGAAGCATGGAATGATGACACAGCTGCCTGTCTCTGTAGGATGCATATAGGAGGTTGCTGTGCCTTGACGGCTGGGGAGCAGCTGCAGCACAGTATGTAGTGACTAGTTTGAGTCACAAATGTCTTGACACTACCTGTCTAGGCAGTTTGTGTATTACTTCAATTGTTGTAAGTAGCTCTCTGGAGCAAAAGGAGCATGCCTGCTATCACACTGGACATGAACTGCATAAGCCACAAGTTTTATAATGCAGTGCACAGCCTGCAGTCCATTTGCAGTGAAGACTGTGCCAACAAGCTGTGTTGCAGTAGCTTAGTGTGATGATCCAAGGATTCAGTAATAGCAACCACCCCATCCCTGGCCTCTTGTGCCATACAGAATAGTGCTACTGTGGTACCTCCGCTACAGGTCTTCTCCGGAACATTGAGTTGCTAGAGCATCTACCCTCCAAGTAGCATCACCATTGGACATAGAATTGCTGCCATGCAAGGAGGACTCTTCGGTGAGGTACCCTTACCCTGACATATATGTGATTGGCCCCTTCTGGGGACCTGTAATACCTACAGAATTCTATGTGGATGCGCCCCGGATTCTCTTGCCTCTTGCAGCATTTGGGCTGAATGGAGGACCTCCTTCTGAGCACACATGCAGGAGTACATTGAAATAGGTAGTGGTAGGGGCATTGTGGCAGGATATATAGCACCTCTCTCATATCATGGAGGTGTATACAAGCAGGATAGCAGCAGGTTTCCACAAAGTTAGACAGTAACATAATATCATGGCTAGTACTGTTTTATGCAATGAATCAAATGCACAGAGCTGTAACACAGCCGTCAGTGTGTTTGGCTATCATGCAACCCATGGGAAAAAGTCAATACTGAATAGATGAAACAAATATTTCTATGTTATTTATTTATTATTATTTTCCATTTGTTTACCGGGTTAGTCCGACTGGACACAAGGTGACCGTTTTCAGCAGAGGCCCGGGGAGAAAAGCTCCAAATACATAGTAAAAAATTATAAAAAATAAAAATAATAAAACATTATATAAACATAGCTATTTTGTACAAAGAGCATAGAATATATAAAAGGAGTACAATCAGAGTTTTACAAATGATGCAGCATACAGTGGTTAGAATATTGAGAAACAAATTAAGCAAAATATTATACAACAAATATACAGTTGCCTGAACATAAATTCAAAAAGAAGTTTCCATAGACAAACAGGGTCATAAACTAGAAATCATAACTATAAAGGTGGCCTAAACACCTGGTTCACAGTACTATGCACTAAGTAAAACTACACAGTACACCTGTGATCTAGGGATGTTGAAAGTCAGGAACACGTGAAATTAGTCTGGTTTTGTACAGGAAGATATCCAAGTTTTGAATAGGAGATCTTTTAGTAGGGATTTGAAAGTATGTGTACTATTTAGACATCTAATGTCAGGGGGTAGAGAGTTCCAGCCCTTAGCAATTGCATAAGAATAAAAAGATTAGCCTGAGCTATGTAAACAATTGGTAACAGTCAGTAGGGCAGTACTGGAAGATCCTAGTTGACGCGCAGTATTATGGAAGATGAGCAGACCAGAGAGGGCAGGTATTTTATTTGGTTAGTATAGCAGTTGATGGGTCAGGAGAAGTTGACTGTATTTTACTAGGTTAGGGAGTTCTAACCATCCTAGTTGTCTTAGGGATAGGCAATGGTGAGAACGAAACTTAGCACTGGGTGCAAATTTTGAGATTTTATTGTAGCAGGTAAATAGTTTCAGAAGGTCAGATTTGTTTAGGTCAGTTAGAACTGGAGAAGCGTATAGTAGGGTGGAGAGTAGATGGGTACGAGAGATAGTAATTTGGGATTCCTGTGGGAGGAAGCTCTTGCAGCAGTAGAGTGAACCTAGCTTTTTTTAACTTTTGCAATTGTTAGTGCTATATGTTTGTCAAATTTTATGTTTTGGTCAATAGTTACACCTAGTAACTTGGCTTGAGTTATTGGTGTGATAAGGGTATTGTTTGAAGATGCTATTGAGAATGGCGAGGTAGGGGTGAAAGTTTTGGATGGGTGGAAGATCATGACTTGGGTCTTAGATGGGTTTAGTATGAGTTGGGAGGAATTTAGCCATTTTTCGGTAGTAGTAAAGGCTTCCTGGGTTCTATCTTGGAGTAATTGTAGAGAGAGAGCTGAGCAAATAAGGGTGGTGTCATCAGCACACTGTACTATATTAGCCGAGGGTAGATTATTGGTAAAGATGGAAAATAGTAAGGTACCAAGAATGGGTCCGTACGGAACACCTTGTCCCACTGGGAGGAGAGAGGAGAGAGATTTATGCCATTTAACAGCTTGTTGCCAGAGGGACAGATAATTTTTAAACCACAGTAGAGAGGAAGTATCCAGATTGAGCTCAGAGGGTGTCAATAGTAATTTTCAGTGGGATACCATGTCAAATGCCTTTGACAAGTCTAGGAAGAAAACAGATACTAAGTTACTGAGCTTTCTTTCTTGGTTGACGTGGTCAGTAAAGGATATAAGGGCAGAGGTGGTATTATGGTTTGTCCGAAATCCATGTTGGGAATTTGCTAACAGGTTATATTGAAGAAGATGATTCAGTAGCTGGGTGTGTACACATTTTTCTAAGATTTTTGATGGAGGAGATAGTATAGCTATGGGGCGATAATTACTAAGTTCTGTTGAGTAACCACCTTTGTGTAGGGGGACGACGTAAGAAATTTTCCAGAGAGAGCGGACAGTGTGTCCAGCTAAGGATCTATTGATGAGTATGGAAATAGGGTAGGCAATGGCAGAGGCAGCAATCCTGAGGTAATCAGCAGGGAGTTTATCAGCAGCAATAGTGGTTGGTTTCAATTTGGCAAGGTGTTTACGAATTAGGTAATTTGGAATTGATTTAAGAGAGAATTGGGAGTTGGTCTTATTGTGACAGTTTTGTATTTTGGGGGTATTTATAGTAGTAGTGGGGAAACTGTTGAATAACTTTTGGATGGAGGAGGTGAAATAGTCATTAAACTGAGTGGCAATATCATTATCATCACCTTCAATGTTAGGGTTTGGAGAGGTGATTTTGCCTGGTTGGTGAATGTGGTTGATTGCAGACCAGATTTTTTGTGGATTGATGTAGTGAGTTTTTTGAAACTGGATATAGTAACTTTTTTGGTCATTATGTAATTGTTTTTTTTTTTGCTTTGTTTCTGAGCTCTAGGAAGTATTGTCAATTTGTACTTGTTTTGTTGGTACACCAGGTTGCCCAAGTTATGTCTCATTGTTTGAGTAAGGATCTTGTGTCTTTTGAGATCCAGGGGGCTAGGTTGGTTTTAGTATGAATTATTCATTGTGGGGACATTAGATTCAGGATACCTAAGAAGGTAGTATTAAAGTACTCCATGGCTCCATCTAATGGTACAGTTTTAAGAGGTGACCAATTTATTTTTTTAAGGTGTTGATGGATTGGTTTGGTAGGAAATTTTTGGAACTACAGATAGAAAGTAGGATGGGGGTTTTATGGGTTTTTTTGTACTGTCTTAGTATGAATGTGGGTAGGTGATCACTGAGGGAGTCGAGTAAAGTACCAGATATATTGGCAGATTAAGGCTTGTTGGTTAGGATCCAGTCTAATATGTATTCCTTTTTGGTGGATTTGTCTATACGGGTGGGAGTTTGGATAAGCTGTGTGAAGTTAAATAGGTTTAAGTGGTACTTAGGGGAGGATGCCGCGATAGAGGCCCAATCAATGTTGAAGTTCCCTAGGATAAGTGTGTCCTGAAGGAAGGCAGTGGAAGTCCAATGTAAAATGGACTCCAGGGTGGCAATATTGTCACCTGGAGTAAGTAGACACCTATAATGTTGAGTTGTTTCTGCTGGTTTAATTTTATATTTGCAAACAGGGTTTCTGCATAGCCAAAAGTAGGGATATCTTTACGTATTTGTTGGAGAGTAAGGTTGTGCCTGTAAAGTAGGGCAATGCCCATGCCTCTTTTAGCTGTTCGATCACATCTAAGGATGTTGTAGCCAGGAGGGGCCATGGTGGTATCTTTGATGTGGGCCCTGAGCCAGGTCTCAGTTAGGAGTACAATGTCAGGGTTATAGAAGGATATAGAGGCATGTAGCTCTTCAATTTTTTTATTCATGATGCTGCAGATGTTTATACCGAGTATTAAGAGGTCAGAGGGTTTTTGCTTGCAGGGGATATTAGGTCCATGGAGGTTTGGAGTGGTGGGTATATTAGTGGAGGGGCCTGGGTTAGGGTGGATGTCACCACTGAGTGCAAGTTGTTTAGTAGCAGTGGTCAGTATGTGAAGGTAACTGGACATCATATTGTGTATGAGTAAACTGGGTAGTTTTTTTATAATTAGTTTCTTTGTAGGTGAGCTTGGTGAGCTCAAAGGGGGTGTGGTTAAAGATGGTAGGTGAAATGTATATGTGATTATGATGGTGAGTGTTTGAAAAGGTTAGCATGGGGAAGTTTAGGTGATTGTTGTTCATGATAGTGAAGTGGTAGGAAGTTAGATGGTAGCCTAGGGAGAGGAGAACTGCTAAGAAAATCAGAGGTGCAAGCATGGTGAGAGTTGAAGGGGGTGGTGGTAGTATATGTGGAGTTAAGTTATCTGTTTTGGGAGTTATTAGATGGAGAAAGGATAGTGTGATGTGGCAGAGCACCACAGAACAAATTAATGAGCAGGTGGTAAAAGGAAAGAGAGAGGGAGTGGTTGGAGGATGATGCGATAGGTTGGTGCAAGGTGTTAGCGGAGTCAAGTGGTTGTGGTTATGAATAAATTTGGGTATAGGCGGGGTGGGTGGGGTAAGGGGGCAAGGTGGGGAGCGAAGTGAGCCCAAACGATAACGAGAGTGAACGGAGTGGACTGAATCAACTTCACAAGGTAAGGAACTCAGCAAAGAACTGAAACAGTGAGCTAGAGTAGGTAAGGTACAGGTTAAAGTGCGATTATATTTAACTGTGACTGGCAACACCACTGCAACTTTTATGGGCAGTAGCTAACAGTAAATCTGGAGGAAAGTCAGGGTCGACTGTTAATTAAGGGATGCTATTAATTTTAAGTCAGTTGCAAGGGGGGGTCTATGGCAGGCCTTAGTGTCCGTGCACACTACTCACTCAGAACAACAAGTAAGGTACTTTAATGAAAAAAACACCTATAGTTTTAATAACTAGTGCAGCTCTGTAGTGGAAGATGGTGGGGCGGGTAGCAGACTGCTGCAGCTTCAAATAGCAGAGTACAGTCCTGAGAGAGAGGCAGAGCAGCAGAGTTATATTTTCAGAAAAAAATACAGCAGGTATATTTAAACACTGTAAAAGGGAGCAGAGATATAGGCATTAGGGCAAAGTGAGTAGAACCTCTGCAAATGAGGAGTGGGCAGTATTAAGCAGAGCAGAAAATACTAGGTAACAAATGCACAGGCTTAGTCTAGTCGTGCAATAGCAGAAATAAAAACAGTATTTAGCCCTCTTTTATCAATGGTACATTAAGGATTGTTTAAAACGCACCAATGTAGCCCCAGTTACAGAGTAGTTCACCAGAAATCCCTAGCAGTAGTTAGATAAAGTGTTAGACAGTGATTATATTTCTTAGTATCTAGTTCAATAGTATTTCAGCATTGTATAGCTCTGTTATAGGTGTAAATGAGGAATCAGTCTGTATCCTGCCTAGGCCTTTTCTCAGGAGGGGGATGGGAACCCCTGATTAGAGTAATGAGGTCTTCGGCCATTTTAAGCATCTGTTTCTTAGGCAGGGAGGACTGTCTAGGAGAATGCTGTACTTGCTTCTTTGTCTTTAATGGTGTTAGTAAAAAAATACAAGCACTCATAAAATCAACTAAGGCCAATTTTGAGAGAAAAATTGCCATGGATTCAAAGGACAATCATAAGGCCTTTTTCAGCTATGTTAGGAACCTGGGTGGAAACTCCCAGATATGCTCAGAATTAGTCCAAAATGATACAAAAATCACTGAACCCACAGACATTGCCAACATACTGGCAGACAGGTTCAGTGCAAACTTCACCCCTCTCCCCTAAAGGAGAGATAACTATCCCAGCCGAGTGTAGCCTCCCGGACATCTCAAATGCGCAGGTGAAAGCTGCACTCTCTAAAGCTAAAAACACAGCATCAATGGGACCGGATGGTGTCCCCGGCTGTGTGCTACACGAGCTAAATGAGGAATTAAACCCGCACATAAGGCAGCTGTTTAATCTCAGCCTTACCACAGGATACGTGCCCAAGGAGTGGCGACGGCAACTGTAGTCCCACTCCACAAAGGCGGCCTCACGGACCCTGGTAATTACGCCCCATAAGCTTAACAAGTCTAGTCTGCAAAGCTATGGAGAGGATCATAATGGAGCTCATAAACAAAGATATAGGGGACTTGCAGACATTGGACCCGACCCAGTTTGGCTTTGTCAAGGGAAGATCATGCCTTTTGAACTTGGTCGACTTCTTGAAACAGTCACCAAGGCCATTGATGAGGGAAAGGCAGTCCATACAGCCTACCTTGACCTTGCAAAGGCTTTAGACACAATACCCCACTCGGGTATTGTAGAAAAACTTACCAACTTAAATGTAAACCCATATGTCACAAGATGGGTTGCAAACTGGCTTAAGGACAGAACCCACAGGGTTAGAGTTGCTGGCGCTGTGTCAGACTCCAAGCCGGTCACAAGTGGTGTCCCACAGGGCTCGGTCCTTGGCCCCCTATTGTTTGGCATCTACTTCTCAGAAGTACAGGCCAACATAGGAGGACTTTGGCTGGCAAAGTTTGCAGACGACTGCAAACTGGGCGCCATAGTGGAAAGTGCATCAGACACGGATATCCTTCAGAAGGGACTCACGGAAACAGATAGCTGGTGCCAGAGCCATGGCCTGAAGTTAAACGCCAAAAAATGTATAGTCATACCCTTCGGGAAAAACAAGGTAACCCCAAGCTACCATATAGGTGGCAATCCACTAAGCACAGAAGAGGTTATCAGGGACCTGGGGACCCAGGTTGACAGTGGCCTTTCTTTTGACACTCACATTGCTAAAGTGGTTAGAAAGACCTTCTACATTGCCCACCTGATCATGAAGGGATTCACATCCAGATCTAGTGAGGTTATTGTTCCCTGTACTCTTCACTTATCAGACCAATGATCGAGTACAATGCCCCATTCGGGATGTATCTCACCCGACATCTGCAGCAATTGGAGAGACCCCAAAAGTTCCTCACCAAAAGGATAAAGGGACTCCAAAATCTGTCATATGCTGCCAGATTGAAGAAACTCCAGCTCTATTCAGTCGCATACCGTCTGCTCAGAGGTGACATGTGCCTGACATACAAGGCCATGTCCAACCCCGAATTAATGGACATGCTCCACCTCAAAAAATCCAAATCCACCAAAACCACTAGAGCAAGCGACGTAAACCTTAGCACGGATATAAATAGGACGTGCTGGAGGGATAGATTTATCACTCAGAGACTCCCTATGCTGTGGAATAAAATCCCGGTCCATGTGAGGCAGAGCACCTCGCTGACTCTGTTCAAGAGAAATCTAGACCTGTGGATGGGAGATCGTAGGTTTACCCCGGGAATCACCTCTGTGTCACTGCTGGACAGAGGCACAACAAACTAATGGGCACAGTATTTTTTCATATAAGGGGTGGCGTAAGCCACAAAAATTTGGGCTAGGCTTATAAATGCCTTAGGGCAGATAGCCTAGTATAAACCTATGAACCTATATCTTCCCCTACAAGCATTAGTTAGCAATGGTAACTTATTGGCATAATTCCAAACTCATTTTAGGTCAAAATGGTTCACAAAAGCATTACAGCAGCTTTACAGTAGCAGAAATATCAGGCAAAAACTTAATACAACACTAGTAGTTTTCTGCAGGGTCACCACATAAACATTGTACAAGTAGCTTCTGTTACAAGTCAAAAACTAGATGATATTGCAGTTATATTCGGTAATTTAGGTTCCACAATTGAATTTCAGTACTTACAGAGAGAATCAGGAGGTGCACGGAATGCCAGAACAGAGCAGCTACTAGAATTCAAAAAATAGCTCCCAAGCAGGTGGGATAAGTGTTTTTAAAAGCTCTGATCAGGTGATGGGTGGGGGTGGGGGTGGTCTATTAAAGTTTTAGTAGACCTAAGTTTACAAAAAAGACCATATCTGATGATGTAATTTTCATTTGTTCCTCAACATGTGGATTCAGATCTAATCCTCTAATTTGACTTGGCCACTTTTTACAGCTCGTTGATACTACAAACTCTCAAGCTCCTCCCTTACCAACAATGCTCTAGTCCCCTTCCATATCTCAGATCTCATTTGCCACCTTCACGTACAGATGTGGTCGCTGTCAGCTCTCGAGCATTTAGTGAATGATAAAAGTTTAGTGTTATAACGTTCTCTCTTTCTAATATGTTATCTATTTTATACTTCTTTAAATTTAGTCTATGCCATGGTCATAGCTGTGACCACAAAGAAGGAACTCGTGAAGCAGAGTTCATCTGTTCATCCCCCTAACAGGGAGTCTAGGGTGCTGGACAGATTTGGGAAGCGTGTTTACACTTAAGTGACTTTTGCACTTAGATCACTGAATTATTGGGCACTCTTCACCAGACTACAGAGGGGTTTGATTAAAGAGCTCTCCAAATCCCTCTCAGGAGCAATAACTGCAGAAGCACAGACTTCATTTGCCTCACAGTTGGCTACCTTACAGTCCACTGCAAATTCATCCACAAGGCTCATTTCACATGGAGCTGAAGGTACCTCAAGGGTGGCATGTTCAGGCATTTCCGTTTGGAGACATGCCTGGATACACCCGTGTGATTTTGAAGAGCCCTTCAAGTCCTCCTTTGTCAATGTACCTTTTGATGGAAATTCTTTGTTTATCCCCAAAATTAAAGACAAACTCTCCAAACATAAGCAAGATGGTAAGACTCTGTCTTCAGTGGGCATGCATTTTTCAACTCCTCAAAGAACCTTCTCTAGGAATCAACAAAGTGTTCAGAAAATGTAGATCAGAAAGCCCCATGGTCCTTTCCATGATCCACGTGGAGATAATTCCCCCAGGGGTAGAGGGGGGAAATTCTAACATAAGACACCACCCACATGGCAGAGAAGACCTGCTGAACCAGGGGTCCAGAAATTCCTTCTCTGACAGAGTCTACCAGTGCTCCTGAAATGTGGCCCAATTGTCCACCTCTGGAGGCAGTTGGGAGTTGTCTATCCCTGCACTAGAGATCCTGGCTAGACATTACAAAAGATGCATGGATGCAGAGGATTATTTCCAGAGGTTGTATAATTCCCTTTTCCCTACCCCCTCCTTCAAAAGTAAACAGATTTCCCAGTGTTCCACCCAGTCAAAGGAAAGCAGCAGCTGTAGAAACAAAAAAGCTGCTGGAAAAAAAGTCATACAGCAAGTCCCCCCAGACCAGAAATAATCCAGAACTTACTCAAGATTATTTTTAGTGCCAAATAAAATAGGGGAGACCAATGTTGGAACTCAGCAGTCTGGACAAATCAGTTCAGTATACAAAGTTCTGGATGGTCACGGTTCAGTCCATTTTGCCTTTCCTGCACAAGAATGATTGGATGTGCTCAGTAGATCTTCAGGATGCATACTATCACATAAAAATGAACGGGAGATCCAGCAGATACCTACGCTTCTGACTGGGAGTCAGTCATTACCAATTCAGAGCACTGCCTTTTGGCCTCACCACAGCCCCCAGGGTGTTCACCAAATGCATGTCAGTAGTAGTAGCTCACTTGAGACTGCACAGATTCCAAGTGTTTCCTTACCTGGATGACTGGCTCATAGCCACTCCAACCAGGCATCTACTGATCAAAGCAAGAGATTATGTACTCCAGTTGTACTCTCACTTAGGCATTCCCATCAATCTCAACTAGAACTAACTCAAGTGCTAGAATTTATAGGAGCCTTGTTTAATACTGTATCGGTGATGGTCACCCTTCCCTTGCCAAGAGTACAAACAATTCAATTTTAAGTCCAAAAGATAATTCATAACTCCCCACTGTCAGCCCAACTGATTCTACAGGCTTTAGGGTCCATGTCTGCAGCCATAATTCAAGATACCATATGAGAATTCTTCAATGGACCCTGGTGACTCAGTAGTCCATCCTGTACCAACCTTTGTGCACCCTGATCAATATAACTAAGGCATGCAAAAGGTACCTTAGGTGGTGGATTTGCTCTGAACAGATTTTACAGGGTTGCCCTTTCATACTTCCTCAGCCCAAGGTCATTGTGGCCATGGACACATCCCAGTTTGGGTGGGGGGCACTTCATTTCTTGGCTAAGACAGTCCAAGGCATCTGGTCACCAGTAGAGGCCAACACGCAAAACAATGCCCTAGAGGTGAGAACAGTTTTCTTAGCCGTGCAGGCTTTTCAAGACTCTCTCCCTTCAGGGACAGTTGCAGTTCAGATGGGCAATATGTCAGTAGTCTGGTACATCAACAAACAAGGAGGCACCAGATCTTACCCCTTATGTCGAGAAGCTCTGTGAGTCTGGCAGTGGGCAATGTCATCCATTCAATATCTGTTAGCAATGCACATTCCAGGGAAATCCAGCATGCAGGTTACAAATTCAGGTAAGATACTAGTCCTGAGTGGAATCTTTCCTTCTCCTCAGATGATGCCAAAGTACAAAAAAAAAAGATAATTGGCTTCAATAAGTAGTTAAATAGGTGATGTCATTTGGGGGGGAGGATCCCGTATGTGTTGGCATGGGATGAATTGCTCAGTAATCCAATGATGAAATGAGACCTAAATATCTCATTTCAAAACGTTTGGCAAAAGCCTTTGCTGACCCCATAGGCAGAACCCAATTGATGGACATTCCAATGTAACTAACATATTAGTCCCAAAATCAGATCACATTGAGATAGCTGTCCTCAATGTCAGAAATCTAAACAGTAAACTGCTTGATAACACCAGTGTTTGCATTGTTACTGAAACATGGTTTAAATATAAAGAGAAGACTGCTTCTGTACCAGGGTCTTCTCCATATTTGGCAATGAACATATTACTTCCAGGCAGATCTCTAGGGACTCAACTGAAGAATTACATATCTCTCCAGATTGGATTAATGTTCAACTAATAGTCTGTTACAGAACACTTTTTGTGTCATCTGATTATCATGTAAGATTCTTTAGTGTTCTAAATCATCTCCCTGCTGTCAAAAACAACACCCCTATTTTAGATGATTTTACCTACCCTTCAATAAACTTGGACATCTATACCTCCAATATAGGATATGCCCAAAAATTCTTATATGTAATAAACAAAAATTCCCTTCAAGGACATTGTATAATTGTACGGTATGTATACTGTAGTGTACAGTATTTAGCAATGGAGGTAGCAAAGCCACTAGAAAATGCACATTTACGAAGTGTAACTGATGGCTAAAGCAATTTATTAATTAAAGGTTAGAGTTAAAACTGTCACACCTCAGAGAAACCATTCAAGTGGCAATTAAAAGCACTGTTGAAAATATCACCAAATTCAAACAAGCAAAGTACAAGGCTCTTCGAAATAAGGCAACAACACCAGCTTCAAGAAAGGCTGTATATATTTTCAGGGGGAGTATTACAAACAAACCCAAGGTGTAGCAATGGGTGCTATTGTAGCACCAGTGTTTGCAAATACTGTGTTCTGGTACTGGGAAACTAAGTTTGTTTTGGATTCTAAGTTTAAGAAGTATATTTACAGGTATTACAGGTTCCTTGATGATATCCTGTTGCTATGGGAAGGCACAGAGAATGAGGTTGCTGAATTTGTGGAATATATAAACACCACAAGTTTCTTTAAATTTACATATACAGTGGGGAATGAGATGGTTAATTATTTAGATGCACACTTGTATAAAAATATTTTGGAAGGATGCCTTGAGTCAATGATATATAGAAAGCCTACTTTCTCGAACAGTTTCCTACACTTTCAGAGCGAACACCCATTTTGGCAAAAGAAAACCTTGTAAAAGGGCAGATGATTAAGATATCTAGATTAACTAGTGAAAATAACAAGTTTTTGGAGGAATTGAGAATTTTGAAGGACTTGTTAACTGATAGAGGGTATGCAGATTACCTTATTGACAGACAGGAACAATACGTGACTAGTAGAAGGGATGAATGATACCCCCCATTGTTAAAAAATCCTGAGGTGCAGATGAGGAAGGACAATGAGTCTAAGGTTGACTCATTTTGTTGTGTTATGACATATGATAGTTATTCAGTTGAGATCCAAAGAATAATGGGAAATAAAACTGATGTGGGGTGTTTGGAGCCTTTGGATTGATGGATAAGGTGGGCCCTAACCCTAAAATTGTGTATAGAAAAGTTTGTAACATAAAATCATTATTTGAAAGAAATCAGGAGAAAGACAGTAGGATGGTGTTAGGTAGGATGAGTAAGTGCGGAAACTGTAGGGAATGTAGGTTTATGTATGAGACTACTAATATAGTTATTACAGGGTACCAAAGGGTTATCGCCATTAAAGGTTTATACAATTGTCAGATGAAGGGGGTTGTTTATGTGGCTTTATGCCAGACATGTAATGCTTACTACATAGGAAAAACAGAAAATGAACTAAGAAAAAGGGTGTATCAACATAACTATGCCATTAGGAGGCAGGATGGGACCAACGCGTTATATAGACATAGTACCACATGTAAAGATTTTAAAAAATGTGGATTCTGTGTGTTGGAAAAGGTTAGAATGCAGGAAAGAGGTGGAAATTGGTCGAATTTTTTAGAATGTAGGGAAAGCGTTTATTAAATGCAAGTAATCCGCCTGGTCTGAGTGAGAGAATTTCAATTAGTAGATTATTGAATTTAAGGGCAAAAGAAATTTAAATAAAAACAAAGTTATAAATAAAAATAGGAAATAAAAATAAAAAATAATAACAAAAAGCATTAAATGGATAGGATGTTGTAAAGTTCAAAATTTTTTTTAGATTCATATATATTTTTTATAAATACTAGTGAGTGTTTTACCCACAAGAGGTACATTAGGAATTATAGCGGGGATTGTGTAGGAAGTATGAAGTGTTAAAGGATTAATTATTTATGATTCATGCACAAAAATCTTTTGGTTAGGGAGTAGTTTCAAATGTAAGGCTTTGTGTTCAGATGAATTTACTGTATGAATGTTGTAGTAAGATGCATTTGTTTTTAACAAAGACATTTAGTATGGATCACATGACTGATGTATATTATTTAAATGAAAGGAAATGAGGTGTATTTTTGTATCTGATGAAGTTCCGTTTTTATGGTGGAATAAAGGAACGAAAGCGCTTATACAGCCTTTCTTGAAGCTGGAGTTGTTGCCTTATTTCGGAGAAGAGCTTTGTACTTTGCCTGTTTTAATTTGGTGATTCTTTGATTTTTTTATTTCGTTTTTTTTTGTGGTTGTGAACTATTGAAAAAATGTTATAAAGCTGCTGCTGAGTCTGCCGTAGATGTTAAAGTCCTTTGCACCTGTTTTGTCACTCCGAGTGTTGCAATCTTTATGTGGATGGTAACTAATTATACAGTGAATGGTTATTGCTATTTAAAAACAAGCACTTAGATTAGAAAGAGCAACCAGTGTGCCCATTGTAAGAATATACAAATAGAAGAAAAGTCCAGCCGCTGAACTACCACTGAGTGGCTAGACTATCTTCTATTCATATATGCTATGGATGCATCCCTCTAAACTGTACAGATTTAAGCCTCATATTTTTGGTCTGTTTCTCATAAAATTTATCATTTTCTGACAAATCACTGAATTGTGACATCACTAAATAATGACACACATTTGAGTTTCAAACTTCATATCCTTCAGACAGTGCTCGCTAACACAAATCCTATTATTCCAGCAGCTTCCTAAGTTTAAAACAACATTTACAGCCTGTCTTTTAGACAATGCAATCTAACACAAATCTTGTTACTCAAGCAGCTTTCTATGTTTTTAAGAGCATCATTTACAGTCTGTCCTTCAGACAATTCATGCTAACACAAATCTTATTATTCGAGCAGCTTTCTAACTTTATAAGGGCAACATTTACAGTCTGTCATTCAGACAATGCATGCTAACACAGCTTTTATTATTCTAGCAGCTTTCTAAGTTTATAAAAGCAGCATTTACAATCTGTCCCTATTTTGGGGTCTTAGTTCCCCATTATTTAAGGCTTTGTCCACATTTCTTGAACTAAGAGGTTGAGAGATATGTGTGGAGGACAAACCAAATACAAGAAAAATCAGGTACATTCTGCAAACTAAAGAAATGTACTTGATTTTCCTTGTATTTCTCTGCTGTCTTGGCCGACTCTTGTATCACTGAACCTTTCAATTTTTATAGTTAAAAAAAAAAAGCAATGGAGATTCTCTTTTCTCCATTGATTCTATTGAACAGCACTGGTGTACTTTGCAAGCATGGGAATGTAAGTCCTATCCTCACATACATATTCTAGACAGCTGATTTATTGTAAGAGGTTTGTCGATGATATTTTTTGCTTTGGCATGGCCCCCTAGATGAGCTATTTGATTTTATACAGTATTTGGAGAATAGTAGCTCTTGTTTTAGATTTGCTTTGAATTACTCCTACACTTTTTATAGCATTTTTAGATATCAAGGTCTCTTTAGTGGATGGATTAATTTCTACATCCTTATACAGGAAATTGTGTAGGAAAAATGCACTGCTACATTATAATAGCATGCACCCTAGGCACATTTTTCAAAATGTGGTCAAGGGTCGATTTTTGAGGATGTCACGGCTATACACTATTAATGATGAGTATCATGAGGCTAGTAATAGACTTAGCTCAGAATTTCTGAAGAGAAGTTATAAGCAAGTGATGTTGGCTGATACATTTGGAGCAGTGGATAGGTTACATCCTGATAGGGGTAAAACCATTCTTTTTTAGGACTAATACCCTCTCTAGCTGTAAAGGTTCTGAGATGGTTAATAGCACCCTCAGGTTACCTTTAACGTATGGTAACAATATGCACCAGATTTGTGATACTATACATAAGTATTGGCCTGTACTGCTCACTGATTCTAGGATAAAAGATATTGTAGGTAATAAACCTAGTTTTACTTTTAAGAACAGTATGTCATTAAAGCGACAAGTTTGTTATAAATCTACAGGCCCCAGTGTCCCTAGATTTATCCGGACAGGTACCTTTGCATGTAGGTCATGTAAAGCTTGTAAATTTATTTCGAAGGTGGTAACATTCAAGCATCCTGTGATGGACTATTCTTTTAATCCTACGTTCTATGCAGACTGTAGATCTAAGGGACTAGTGTATTTGGCGAAGTGCACTATGTGCACCACATTCTATGTTGGTAAAACAATAAGAATGCTGAAAGAGAGGGTGTTGCAACATTTGGGTGATATTAAGAGGAAGAACCTGTTGAATGCATTAGCAAAACATGTTTCTGTACAACATGACCATAATTTTGAATTTATGGTGTTGCAATTAGATCAAGAGAGTGGTAGAGGAGGTGATTATAATAATATAATAGAGTTAGCAGAGATTAAATGGATTACCAGATGCAGGCTGATAAGCCTCCAGGCATTAATGCCAGTGTGTCTTTAAAACCTCTCCTTAAGAAACGCTATTTGCATCAGTGATTGTCATCATGTTTTTATTGAGTATATTTAATTGACCTTGTTATATAATTGACTTGTTTTTTGTTAAGCAGTGGATCTGATGAAGCACATTCGGTGTGAAAGCGCTTATCCTGTCATGTCTGTGGAATAAACAATTTGTATGCTTTCAGCTTTGGTGGTTACCTGGTTTGTTTTTTATCATTTTGTCAGTGTTGAGCACTGGACACAAATGTTTTCTAATGTGAAAGAATGAAAATAAGAATGAATATCTTTCCTTTGTCATTGTGTTTGTTCAGGCCATAATTAGGTCAATGCGATATGAAAAGTGCTCTAAAATGCATCTCACAGCATCTACAATCACTTTCCTTTTGGCGGCCGCTAGTTTAATTATTTGCTTCATCACTGTTATACTGGACGTTTAGCAACTTAGGGTGCATTGAAAAACCTGAAGAGTAAGACAAACTGAGAAAAAAAAAATAATAATAATAATAAGTTGGATTTTATGGGGAGACTAGGATGTGGGCAGAAAGGGAGGGGGCACCAGAGAGTATTGGGAGATGCACCATGTATCCATTTGCTGACCCCAAATACGGGTGATGGACCACCACCATTGATGGGGAGTAGTAGAGCAGGACTTAGAGTATTAATTGAAAAAAATGGCTACACCACTGATTTGAGCAGTTGGTAAATAAACCTACTAGAGGATTCAGCATTCTTTACTTTATTCTTACAAATGTGGCTGCCTCATGTAATGCTGCTCTGATACGCCTTCTCCAGTGAAGTCTAACTGTAAGCATGTGACCTTCTTCTTTAAACTCACAAAAGCTCCTTCAGCAAATTCCACTGAATTTAAGGACTACATACATGCCAACCTTAACCTACTGTGTAACAAAATATCAGAATTCACTTACAAATGCACCTCCTCAGACCTGAATACTGCAGCAAACTTCACTAAGGAATTCTACAACCGTTTGGAAAAATGCATAGAGCTAGCAGTCCCCACCAGACCAAGTATCAAGAAAAATTAAAAAACAAACCATGCTGCTGATCCAGTATTATAAATAAACTATACAACAAATGAAATAAACTCCTTAAATTATTTAGTAGCTCTAAAACCCCTCTTCTCAAGGATATCATCAAAAGCATTACAAAAAAAAATGAAGAATACTATCTGGTCCACCAAAGGAGACCACAAATTTATGCTGGCATCTAAAGCTAAAGATAATTATAATTCTTCCTTGGCTATGTTGCATTTCTCAAAACTTATTTTAATGACAGCTCCTATTCTGACCCAATAGACCTTGCTAATATACTTGCAAACAAATTTAATGCCAACTTCACCTCCAAGACTTCTTTTAAATCCCTGAAGTATTTGAATCCCTTACTCCCCCAATTATCTCATAAGATCATTTACTGAAAGTGCTAACAAAGACCAAAAGTAATTCCTCTAGAACCTAATGTTAAACATGCCCTTGCAGACATACCCCTCAGACTGTTTAACTTAATCTAAGCTATTTGTTTTGTCCCTCATGAGTGTCACATGGCACAGGTGATGCCCCGCCATAAGGATGACGTTGCAACCAAACCAGGTAATTACAGACCTATAAGTTATATGAGCCTCATCTGCAAAGCCCTGGAATGCATTGTAACTGACCTCATAAAGTGTGATGTCAAAAATCTTGTTACACTTGACCCCCAACAACTTGGCTTGTAAAAGAGTTAGATCCTGTCTATTTAAATTGGTCAACTTCTTTGAAAGGGTTATGGAGGCTATAGATGATAACCGTACAGTGCATGCAAGGTATCATGATTTAGCCAAGGCCTTTGACACCATTCCCCATACTGGTATCATACAAAAGTTAAATACTTTAAAAATCAATGCATGTGTGGTAAGATGGATAGCAAATTGGCTGAAAGAATGAATCCAATCAGAGTGAGTTGCAGGTGCCCAGGTGCTTCATCAGAAAGTATGAAAATAACCATCAGTGTCCCTCAGGTCTCAGAGCTTGGACCTGTCCTTTTTGCTATTTACGTCTTTCATCTCCAAGCAGACAGCCAATACCCCTGGGTAGCAAAGTTTACAGATGATTGCAATGTGGGGGAGGTTGTGAAGTTATACTATTAGACCCAAATCCTCCAAAGTGAATTCTTCCTAGTAAATGCTTAGTGTACTAAAAATGAGATCAAACTAAATGCTAAAAAGTGTAGTATTAAAAGTTTGGTAGACAGCTCCTCTCCTCATCATACTGCATAGACAACACAACTACAAATGAAAATGTAGGTAAGGACCTAGTTACTTTGGTTGACCATCATGTTACAATGGTTGTCAGGAAATAATTTTATTTAGCCCTGCTAATTGACAAAGGAGGTCTCTTCAGAAAAGTCTAAAGAGGTAATCATGCCCTTATACTATGAAGCGATTAGGCCAATTATTGAGTACAGCACATCTTTTGGGATGTACCTCACTAAACATATCAAACAATTAGAAAGATCCCAAAGGAATCCCAAAAAGATTGCAGGCCTACAGTCTCTGAAATACTAAATGAGGATGGGAGCTCTATCCCTTTATTCAGTCACTTATAGACTTGATTGGAGGTCTGTGTCTCACTCAATGCCCTATTAGAGACCTTATTGTCCTGGACCTCTTTTTTCTCCACAAGTCCATTATCTCCAGCAGTACTAGAAGTATTGACCTAAATCTTCATCATTAGATGAATAAAACATGGTAGAGGGAGAGGTTTATATCCCAGCACCTCCCAAACCTATGGAATAAACTTCTTAATATTAAGCAGTGTGACTCACTATTTTCCATTAAACATTAACTAGATGACAGCAGAGGTATGCCAAAATTTACTCCGGGATTGACTGGTATGGCCCTCCTGGAGAATGATGGTGTGACCTGAATTAGGCTACTGGCAAGGCATGAATAGTAATAAGATTCAGTGGCCTTGGAATATCTGTGAATCTGTGAAAAAATAGTATTTAATAATCTGAAAATAAAATAATACTGAAGTGCTTCTGAAGAGACTTCCTGCAAAATTAAAAAATATATATGAAAATCAAATACACGATAACAAAAATATAAAAATTAAATATTATCTGTAAAGATAATTTTCTTTTTTAGATACCTTTGATATAAATTATGAGAAACAAGACTGCAGAAGTGGAGAATAGTAGCCTATCCTAAACTTTAATACACATTAAAATAAAACCGTGCACTTCAGTCTACTAAACGTTTCATAAATTTTTTGCTCCTCTATTTGGTGCTGTTTTTTATTTAATATGTACTGCTCTGAACCCATCTACGATCCATTCCTGTCAACTTGCTGCCATGACAGTTAGTGCCAGTCCGCATACATAACTGCCCACTCCACATTAAATACAACCTCCATCCATCCATATGTGGTCTCATGGGAATGTCTTCTCCATCTCTGTAGATGGCAGCTGGCTTTGTAACAGAAGATCACAAAGTCCAGTGTTGCACCTACATATACAACATCACTGGAGGACATGGGTGGGTCCCTACACCAAAATGATAATAGTCAGGCCAGCCTCTTTATTTTTATGTATGTGTGTGGGGGTCTATATTAGTTTGCTGAAATGTTATTCCAGTGAACACCTATTCATCGACCTCTAATCAGCAAAAAAATAGTTGCCCAAAGCACAGCAGATCAACTTGTAGCTGACTCAAACCCACCCAGAAAGGGGGGCTTCACACCACACCCCCTCTCTAACTATATTTACCAACTCTGAGATTGCACTGCAGTGGAGAAAAGGGCAAAGTTCTTTAGTTGTCTGTTGTGCTTCAGGCAACTGTTTCATTTCCCTTAGTAAATTCAGTGAATCTCTGAAGTGATTTTCGCTGAATACGGGTCAATGTATAGGTGTTCACCAGAATAACATTTCAGTGACCTAATATAGACCCATGTGTGTGTGTATACTGTAAATAGTCTGTACATAGTTGATAATGGTTTGTTTTATTGAGTTGTTATAAAATATGTTTCATGTTCCTTTTTCAAGTAATTATTGATGTCAGTTGTGTTCCATGGCCAAAATTAGGCACTTCTTTTGAAGCTGTTTACATAACTGGTGTTTGCAAACGTATTCTGGGGTCTGACACTGTAGTAGGTATCTATTCTTGTCAGGGACACAGATTACCCTCCTTGTTTTCCATGTCCTATAGCCTTTTGTGACAGAATGGCTTACCTTGTGTGTGTGCACCATCCATACTTCTCAACCTCTTACAGCAATACATCTGGACAAAGGCTAAAATAATGAGGGGACAAAGGCCAAAAAATAGGGACAGATTTTAAATATTTCTCTTATAACCTTAGAAAGTTGCTAGAACAACAGGATTTGTGTTAGCAGGCATTTTTCTGAAGGATATGAAGTCTGAAACTTGAATATGTGTCATTATTTAGTAACATAATCTTTAATAATTTGTTAGAAAACCACAAATTTTGTGAGGAAGATGCCAAAAACACAAAGCAAAAAAAAAAAGCAAATTTTATAAAGAAGAGGCCAAAAACAAGAACCAAAAATCTGGACAGTTGAGAGGTATGACACTGTCATGTACTAACAGTGTATGCGTCAACAGCTGTTATGCTATTATGGTACATGCATGGTATGTGATTCATAGTAATGTATGTGTGCATGTGGTAGTGTGAACAACATGTGTGTTTATGAAGAGTGTATATCTCTTAAAATAAATTGCCTATTTCTATGATGGGGGTACTGTGTTTATGAGTTGCTGGATTAGCATTTTATACTTAAGGAGTTTTACTCAAGTTGTATTGTGTAGTCGAGTAGATAACAGTAATATTTTTTGAGAATGTAATTTTTATTTGTAGAATGTTTATTATGCTGCACTGGGTAGAATGACGGTCATGAATTTATGTTTGTGTACAGACATTAAGCAGACTATTTTAAAAGGATAGTGTCAGCTGATTGAGAGTGTAGTATAGAAATGTAAGTGAAGATCGTTTGCGGGTGTGGTTTATTAGGCTGGTGAAAGTGATGTCACTGTTTTTATCTATATAAAGCTTGTCCTAGTTACACTTCTGTCTTTATGCCCCATTTCTAACAATAAAATAAATAAAATTATGCATGTCACGGCCATCTATTTTATGGTGGAGGGCAGTATATTTGGGATGCAACCATGTGGAAGGAGAGGTATAGTAACTGAAAGAAAATTATTGATATTGTGCATTGGTGCTACCATCTAGTTTCTTAGACTTCTTTTTGTGGTATCTGCTGAATGAGATGTCATTAATCTGTCTATCTTTCCATTTTCTAAACCACCTATCCTGGTGAGAGCCATGTTTCTAGTGTGCTTAGCAGTGCAGAACATATTTCTAAATCCCCAGCAATGCTCCCCAGTTCATCCTGTGTGATCCCTTGGCAAGGTGAATCACATAATCCCTACAGTGTACCTTGATGCCCATTCCCAGTGGACCACACTTGGTGGGTCTCACATGAAATTTACTTGGAGCATCCTTACTAGCTACCAAAACAACCACAACTGACTTTTCTCAATGCATAGGAGCAGCAGCTGTACTCAAGATCTCCCCAGATTTATGAGCTCATTAGTGTGTCATGAATACTGAACCCAACAGCCCTATAAAGGAAATGTGTTCTACTACTTATATCCCCAGTCTTGCATGCTCAGTCTATACTGAAAGTTTATGCCCATAGATTAAGGTGGGGACAGAGTTGTGTCGCTCAACTGTTACTTCACCAGTGTAGTGTTGTACATCAATAGAACTGCTGCCACTGCATCAGTCAACTGGTCAGTATACAATCTCCCTTACCCTGACCAATGAACAAGACCCAAAATTCATAAACATCCCCACTTGGCATAGGTACTACCCTCTCACCTGCAGGGAGCAGTCCCTCTTTGTCGAGGAGAAAATCATTGCCTCTAATTCAGGATGCTGATTATCATCATAGGCACTTGACACTCAGCAGTGATCCAGTGATATGCCTGCTGAAAACCACAGTCACTTGCAGATAAGAGGAAACCATATTCTGCAAGAAGAACAGATGTGACTCATGTCTCTAGACTGGACAATCTACAAACTTCAACTGTTCCTTGAAGTCCCATCCTTGAAAATTATGGAAGGAAAAAGAGATAAGGCACACTTTTGGCAAAGTCCTGTGTCAGTATGAATGCATTGAGTTGACTGTGAGACTGTAGATGCAACTTACACAAACACAAAGGACTGACTGGCACATAGGATCAGCCCTGGGACACTTTTCAGATGTAATACCATCCACAAGACTTCCAGAGTCCATGATCATATATACCTTCTCCAGGGTCACAAAACACAAACAGACTACAAGAAAATTCTTACAACCCTCCAGTTTTCATGCAAGAACATATTGCTGATCAGCTGCCCAACAACCAGGACAGAGTCTGCACTGCTTCTTCTGAATCAGAGGTTCAACATTTTGAGAAAATTCTTCTTTCTAGCATCCCATTATATGCTTTCCCAGGGAAGATAACTAGCTTGATCCCTTTAGTATGGGAGCACACCCTCCTGCCCCTATTTGAAGTTTTCAGCCACCACCACAAAATTTGCCAGTTCAAAGGAACTGACCCCACCCTCCATGTATCCTTGAAAAGATGTATTAACCACAAGCATTTTAGCAATTATTGCTCAAAGATATAATGTTATTTTGTGTACCTGTCTTTCTGCATTTGTACATGTTGATCACTACTGTATATTTACGTATGTTTAAGCAATTGTGTATATAGCAACAATTTTTTTCATGACCTGATTTCAACAACACATTCAGTGTAATGATGCTTTTCCTACAAACCCTGCCTCGTACTTTATAAAATAAATGTATTCATACTGAGTGATTTTTTTGTTTTCAGGTTTTTGATTGTTTCCAAAGAGCGTGAGTTTATTAGTTTTCAGTTCACTGGCAGTGTGTGTTAGTCTGCTTCTAGTTTTTTCTCTATAGCATTGAAAGAGGAGACATATTTAAGTAACAGAACATCATCAGCTTAGAGAAGCGCTGGTAATGCAGGATGCTAGCTAGCATTAATACTATTAATGAATAAGGAGAACAGTAATAGACCCAGTACTGATATTTGTATCTTGAGTTTTTGACAATGGGGGATACAGACAACAGCTGCATGCCACTTGAAATGATCCCCTACAAGTTACTGGGATACTAACCAACCGGGTGAATCTTTTTGTTGATTTTATTGCTGATAATTATTTTTTGTTTATGCTTTAGGATTATATTTTCATAGATTTAACAGCTATTCCAAGGCCATTTAGTCTTATGACCATTTATACTTTGCCAGTACCCTCCCTAGGGCTACACCTCCTTTCTGCAGGAGGACCATTACAATCAATCATGGAGTAAATTTGTGGATACTCATCCAGTCATCTAGGTTATGTTTAAAGGAAGCTAGTGAGTCATACTGCTTACCACGCATGGGGGTTTATTGCAGAGGTTTGGGAGTCACTGAGTTTATAAAGCTCTCTCTCCACTGTGTTTATTTATCTGCTGGTGAAGATTTAGGTCTTGTTCTAGTACTTGTGGAGGCATTGGACTTGTGGAGGTACAGGGTGTCAGCTACTTGCTTGACCCATTTTCTTTCTTGGTCATAGGATCGTAGGATCATAGGAGATTATTAGGCTAATGGCTCTGGGGCCCTTACAAGCCTAGCCAAGAGTTTATCCCCAAAAAAGAATCCTGAACCAGCATCTGTCACCCCTGTCAATGAGGGACACAGGTGGAACCCCTGGGACAAATTTGTGGTTGCCCATCCACTCATCAGGGTTGCACTTGAAGAGGGTCAACGGTGTACTTTGTTTGACGTGTATGGCGAAATCTATTCCAGAGACAGGGCAGCCTCTGGGAGACAAACCTGTCTGTCCAGCAGGTTTTGTTAATGTCACATATTAGATTTAAGCCTTTCAGTCGGGTACTGTGCAAGGAGTTAGACTTACGAATATGGAGCATCTCTTGTAGAGCAGGGTCTGAGATTGTCTTGTAGGCAAGACACAGATCACCTCTGAGCAATCTGTATGATTCAGAGTAGAGTGATAGTGATTTGAGCCTGTCTACATAGGACAGATGTTGGAGGCCATGGATTCTCTTTGTGAGGTATTTCTGTTTCCTTTCCAGTTGGTGAAGGTGTTTGGAGAGGTACATACCAAACGGGATGTTGTACTCAGTTATTGACCTAATGAGGGAGGAGTACAGAGAAGTAATAACCTTCTTTTTTCTGGATGCAATCCCTTTACTTATGAGATGAACCAAGTAAAAGGCTTTTCTCACCACTGCCGTACATGATGGTGAAATGTGAGATTTTGTCAACTTGTGTACCCAGGTCTCTCATCACAGGTTGCATGTTTAAGGGTTTGCTGCTGATGTGGTAATCAGTAGGGACTTCTAAGTCTCCGAAGGTTCACCCAGGGGATGAAAGCGCTTAACAATTAAAGACTTTGGTACCTGATTTTCGTTTCATTATATGTGTGGAGCTTATGGTTTTTCTACTGCTTGTATGGGCATCTACTACTGTAAACCTGTCTGCTAGCAGGTTGGCTAAGTCAACAGAATCAGTGTAAGTGGTACCATTAATTACTACAAACCTGGGCTTTCCATGGAAGTTTCTGACATAACTGAAAAGGCTTTGTGGTTAGCCTTTCTTTCGGAGGCTAGTTTTGATTTATAATTGGCTTTGGAGGTTTTCACTAGTGATCTAAATTGCTTGTTGAGGCTAAGGATGGAGTTTTTCCAATTGTGAGTTTGTGCCTTTTTACCCTTAGACAACATTTTTTTTCCTTTTGTTGTAAAGCCTGTTGATAGAGGATATCCACCACATAGGTTTGTGTCTCCTTGAGGAGCAGGTTTTAGTTCTGTTGGGTATGGCTGAGTCCATGCAGTTGTACAGGATTCTTGTATACTGCACTGGCATACTGTTCAGCATATATGTCTGCATCCTCTGAGGGGGGCTTTGGTATGAAGCTACTGATACCCTCCCTTAGAAGCTTGTAGTCAGTTTTTAGACGTTTTTTAGTCTAGTTACAGCTGGGGGGGGTTGGACAGGATAGACACTTTGTATGAGACAGACCGATGATCTGATCTCACTAGGGAAGAACTTACTGTGGGGGTTGTGCAGATGTCGCCATGTTGGTGAGAACCAAGTCTAGAATACTATCTCCCCTTGTGGGGGATGAGACAAGCTGGTCTAGTGCATTAGAATTGATGAAGTCAAGGAATCTTTGGGTGAGTGCATTAGAGCAGGAATAATTCACCCAGTTTATGGTGAGGTTTATGGTGAGGTAGTTGAAGTCACCAAGGATCAAGGTGTTGGGTGTTACCTTGATGGACTCAAGTAGGTCCAGGTAGAAGAAATGGATGTTCTGAGTCATGGAGGGGGGGTCTATAGCTGGCTATAACTTGGATGGGTGTCTTGTCAATTGTCAGTTGCACTTGGAGCAGTTCTAGTGCATCATGCTGGCAAACCAGTCTGGAGGTGTGCTTGTCTTTAATGAAAATAGAAAGTCCACCACCCTTAGTCTTCCTGGTATCATTTTAGCGTCAGAATGTGTGGAATAAGGTATAGCCTGGTAAGGCAGGGGTGCTATCTGCAGCCTTGAACCAAGTTTCCATGACTGCACAGATGTCAGCATCTTCCAGTGCTAGGAGAGCCTCCAGTGAGTGCATTTTCAGGTTAAGGCTCCCAGCATTAAGCAGCATGACATTCAATTTGCTTTTTGACAGATCTTTTATGTTGGAAGATTTGTCTGTGGGACATTGCCTAAAAAGGCACAATGGGGGAGGCAAGAGCCTTGGCCAGAATCCTGAATACCAGGGGTGACACGTGGAGGCCATCTCTGACAAAGCATTGAGGCCTGTCAACCATGTCATCCCAGGCAGACAGATACTAGATCCCCTTGGAATGACACCAGAAACTAAGCCAATTGTTGAAGTCAATTATTTGTTGTTAGTATTGTGGTAGTTGGTGTGACAGAGCAAGATGCAAAGGACAGGAAGAAATGGAAACAGTTGATCTGCTGTGGCGACCCCTGACGGGAGCAGCCGAAAGAAGAAGTATTGTGGTATCATTCTTGGTGAAGATAGGATGCTGCTTAGGGTAGGGTCATACCTGCCTGGGACACATACTCTGACAGCTCAATCATGTCTCTCTTCATATAGTCCAGGGAGGTACATCTCAAGTCATTCACACCAACATGAATAATGACAAGAGTCATACTTATACCTGTTGTGGAGAGACTAAGTGCATGCATGATGTGGCAGATTCTGACACCTGACAGACAACTGACCATGTTTTTCTCCTTGTTAAGCCTGGTGAGGGGGACATCGGTGTGTCTCACAATTGAGTCGCCAGTGACTAGTATGTTTGGTTTAATGTGCTTTATAGGCTGTATGAGTTTATTGTTATGCCTTATGGGCTGTGTTTGTAAGACACTGGTATGTTGTCTGCTGTCTGTGATGTGTTTGGCATTGTGTGTGTAATGTCTGTGAGTGTGTTTTGGAGGTCTCTGCTTTTTATGTAAGTTTTTATTGAGGACCTATGCATATGTGTGTGCGTGTGTGTGTGTGTGTGTGTGTGTGTGTGTGTGTGTGTGTGTGTGTGTGTGTGTGTGTGTGTGTGTGTGTGTGTGTGTGCTGTGCTTGGCTATGTGATGTGGGTGATGTGGTGTTTGGGATGGCAATCTTCTCTTTGTCAGGGATACTGAGAGCATGGATTCCAGTTTACTAATATAGATACATTTCTCGCAAGTAGAAGAATTATTTGCTAGGAGAAGAGGGTTTTCAGTGAGCATGAGGCAGTTGCTACACGGTGTCAGTATGCCCATGTCGACCAGGCTGGCAGGAGAAACTGATGGGAATTTCCAGACATAGTGTTCAGAAACTTGGTTGGACTGGGGAAGAGAGCGTTTTGATAAGGGTTTGTCCACAACAGTGTAGACCACAAAAACCTTCTTAAATGTCAAATAACTGTCCTGAAGCCCAAGTGCTAAAACCAAAACTAAGAAAGTTAGAATAACAGACAAATTTAAACAGGCTACTAACAAGTAGTAATAAATACAGCAGAATAAAACCACTTCAACACTTAAGAGTAAGGAGGAAGAACACAATAAATAAATGAAGAAAGTGTAAACATTTTTTTGTTTTTTTGTTTTGTGGAGAGGGAAGGAACAGAGGATAATTCAAGATTAAGAAACTAAAGGGGTTGGCCTTCCTAAATGCTGTCTCTCTACACAGTAGAATGAGCTGATGAGACGGGACTGGGAGGAGTGTCTAAAATCAAAGAAGCAAGGGGGTAATCCTACCCAAATGATCACCCTAAACTCAGTACAGTAAGCAAATGAGAGGGACTGTGAAGAGTGTCCAAAATCAAATTTACAATAGGGGCAGACAATTCTAAAGCCACCAAATTTAAGAACACACCAGTACTAGGGTGGGAGGGTGGAAAAAACAAAATGCAGACACCAAGAAAAGCAATCTCAAGCAAATCAATAAATACAGCACAGTTTTATTAACTAAAACAAAATGCAGACACAGAGAAAAGCAGTCTCAAGCAATTCAATAAATGCAGCATAGTTTTATTAACTAAAACAAAATGCAGACACAGAGAAAAGCAATCTCAAGCAAATCAATAAATGCAGTACAGTTTTAACTAAAACAAAATGCAGACACAGAGAAAAGCAGTTTCAAGCAAATCAATAAATGCAGCACAGTTTTAACTAAAACAAAATGCAGACACCATGGAAAGCAATGTCAAGCAAATCAATAAATGCAACACAATTTTGTTGACTATCACTGATAACAGATTAAGTGCCAAAAATATACTTATAGGCTTTCTTTATCCAGATGGCGATTGAATCAGTCACAGCCAGGCCACAAAGAGCACCTAAGAACATGTGGAATTTCTGGTGCAGGGAAGAGGAAGAGCAAATATTGTCCATAAATCGTGTTTTGCTTTTGTCAAGAATTTAAGAGTTTATGTCATAGCCCAGGCTTCTGCTGTGTATTATTTTCCTGAGTGATTATCCCCTCTATACCTGCTGACCATCAAGCACTTCCTTGAGCTCATTAATTTCCCTGCTGCTGAAGTGTTCCCAGCATGATGGTGAAAACCAATGAGGGTGGAGGGTGGGGGCATCAAAGAGATGGTTTAGTCACTAAGTCACATCTACTAATGTAGGAATTTATAATGGCCCTTACCTCACCCCTTGGTGGCTGACATGGGCACATGTATCAATTCAGGGGTCTTCTAAATCTCCATATGCATGTGCATGGTTTCACATACATGCATATATACATACTAAAGAGGGCTGATGTCAACTTCCTGGTAGCATGAGTTCCACACCCATCCCTCAGTCTTTGTGCCATTTGTTGCCTGCAAATCTCTGCTTGTAGATGGTGGAACTAGAGCCTGGGAGCACTGCCCCCTTCCACCAGGATGGGTGAGCTGACAAAAGCTGTTACTCAAATTCTTGCCTGCCTCTTCTCCACTACCTGCTATTCAAACTCCGGGGACTTGTATGTCATATTCCAGGATTTCTCACTGTATGCAACTGAGTCAAGTGTGTCCCATTTATTGTTGTTATTTTTTTTTATCCTCACAGCTGACTGTCAGGGTTGACTCTGGTGCCTCATGTCATCCACCAGGTCTACCAGGCTTCTCATAACTCCACTAGACTTACTCTGACACATGCTTAGGGACAGTTAGCTGTCAATACACCCCAATGCAGCATCATATTGCTACCAGGGTTTTTTCTGTTACTCCCTAACTTCCCACTGTCTGTACATGCCCATAACACCGTGTGTATGGGATGTGCTCCTCACTTCTACAAGGAGCTGACATTTGTAAGCCACCCCATCCACACTTCAGGAAGAGATTGGCTCCCTAGCCTCTGCCAGAGAGCTTGGGCCACTTCTTATGCTTGTGCATATGGTCTACCCCACGTCTCACCCCCACCCAGGATGGGTGTGCCTGTCCTCCCCTGCTGGTGCCTGAGATGCCCGAGCTTTTAGTCAAACCTAGTTCACCTGGGCGACAGTCAGGGCTTTATCCCTCTATGGTATGGGGCTGGCATGCCACACTTATTACTAAACCTATTGGCAGTAAGGTGCCAGAGTTCTGTCCCTTTAATGTGTGCATATATGGGCTGTTGCACACAGTACATTTGGTTATCATGGTTGTTTGATGTGTTGTGGGTGGTAAGAGTTAAGACAGTGTGGAGGATATTGTTGCTGACTAATATTAGGTACTATGCAGGGTTCTCAAATTCAGTTGCTTTCTCCAACATTTGATAGTTTGATAGGTAAATTTGTCATTCCCCCTTTTTAATCCACTTATTAATGGGAGTGATTCATTTAGGGGAGGGTTTTTTTCTAATAGGTAGCTTCTCATTTCAAAGACATTGGGCTGACTTAAAGAGTAGTGGACATTTTTTTAAAGGATTCAGTTGTTAGGCAGTATGTAATTTTTTTAAGTATTTGGGGTGTGAGAGATTTTCTGGTAACATTTGTACACTATGCATCAAGTAATTGTAATATGGTAAAAAACACAAGAAGAAATTATTAGTTGAAGGGGGTTCATTTTGTGCATCTTCTACCTTCTTACCTTCATATTTATTCTGGGTGATTTTTATCTTCTGAGTGTTGACCATTAATCTTCCCCAGTGGAATTTGAGCCCATTCATTCATTAGTGTGAGAAATCCTCAGATCCACTAGTGCAAGAGCTATCCAGCATATCCATCATAGAGGCAGACATTGTGGTTATTTCTGCCCTTGTCAGAAGCCCATCCATTAGGGCATTTGATCTTGCCTAGTTTTGCTACTTTTTTTGTTCTGTTATTATTTTATTTTATATAAATGTCTTGACAGGTAGGGATTAGTTTGTTAGTGGGCTGTTAATAGATGTAAGGTTATGTAGTGTATGTGTGTGTGTGTGTGGGGGGGGGGGGGGCACTCAGTTTACAAACTCTTGTATAAAAGTAGCTATGCTTTCTTTTATCAGAAACCCAGCAGATCTTCTCCATTTGTAGTACATTTTTGATATTAGGAAAAGAGCATGGCTCTGAACAATTATCTCCTTAGTATTATTGCATCACAGTTTTTGCTCACGCCTGCTTCTAGGGTAGTCTAATAAATGCCAGTGCATAAATAGTAGCTAAAAAGCAGTACCTGAATAAGAATGTGGAGGCAGACATGCAGTCTGTTTTATATTATTGCTTTCAAAACGTGATTTGTTACAAGACTCTTTAACAGCATTTTAATCATAGGTTTTCATGAGAGTGACAACTGTTCTAAATGTCTGACACTCCAGCTGACTGAATAATATGGAATTCAGAATGCTGTGTTTGTGCTGAAGTAGAAGACAACACATCAGCTTTGAGGTGTTACCACTAAATGTTTATGCTTGATTGTAGTCTTCAGTTCAACTCGTGTTTCTAATGTGCTAATAAGGGTGATAAATTCAGCTTAAACCTCACCCCTACTCCCCCCAAGCTCAACCAGGTGAAATCCCCTCCAATATATGTCTTCCAGCTTTCAGCATGGACCAGGTGCTGGCAGCACTCGGTAAAGCCAAGAAAACCACCTCAATGGGTCCCAGCAACATCCCTGGTTGCCTCCTGAAAGTCTAAAACATGACATATCAGGACAATGTGAGGCACTGTTCATCTACGACCTTCAAACAGGCTACATTACAAGTGCATAGAGGACTACAACAGTCATTCCCCTCCTCAAGGGTGGACCATCAACCGACCCAGAGAACTACAGACCCATCAGTCGAACAAGCCTAATATGCAAAGACATAGAACAAATTATCATGGAAATGATCAGCAAGGACATTGGCAACCTAAAGACACTGGCTCCATCCCAATTTGGCTTTATTAAAGGAGGGTCATGCCTACTTAATTTGGTAGACTTCTCTGTGAGGGTCATCAAGGCAATGGATGTGGTAAAAACAGCGCTTGCTGTATATCTTGACCTGGCTGAGGCATTTAATACAGTAGCCCATCAGACATTGTTGACAAGCTCTCTGAGTTAGGCATAAACCCTTAAATACCTCACTGGATTGCTAGCTAACTGACAGAACCCAAAAAATCAGGATCAGCGAGACCATCTCTACCAAGAGACCAGTCACCAGAGTACCCCAGGGCTCCATACTGGACATGCCCCTGTTTGGCATATATTTCCCAGAAGTCAAGGCTAATGTTCAAGGCCTCTGGCTCACCAAGTTTACAGATGACTGTAAACTGGGAGCTGTTACAGAATCCCCCCAAGACAACAACATCTTGCAAGTGGGTTTAACACAGACAGATGACTGGTGCCAAAGCCACGGCCTAAAACTCAATGCCAAAACTGAACTGAACTTCAACCCAGGTTAATTATTACATAGATAAAATGCTCTTTAGAGGCCTAGTTGTAATGGATGAGAATATATGTAGACAGCAATCTGGCCTTTGATCAACACAGCTAAAATAATAAGAAAATCAGTCTATGTTGCCCACCTTAGAGGTAGGGGTATGGCATCCAGGTCCAAGGAAGTTATAGTACCACTCTACTTGGCTCTTATCAGACCTGTCATTGAATACAGTGGACACTTTGGTATGTATCTGACTAGACACATGCAACAATTGGAACGCCCACAAAGGTTTCACATCAGAAGAATTCAGGACATGAATACCCCATCCTACACTAATCATTTAAAGTTTCTATCTCTGTATTCAGTCTCACGCAGGCTACTGAGAGTGGACCTTTGCCTGGCTTACAGAGTTTTCTCACACCCAGCCCTGATGGCTCTTTTGCATATGGACAAAACAAACAGACCCGAAACACTAGATCCAGGGATCTGAACTTTGCTTATGAGATAAACAAAACATGCTGGAGAGACAGATATGTGACCCAAAGGATCCCCACACTATGGAATAAGCTCCCCATCCATGTAAAATAGAGCTCATCCCTGACCCTATTCAAATGAAACCTTGACACCTGGATGGGAAATAATAAATTTACCACCTGTCTGTCCCCCCATGTGCTTTATGGACAGAGGTCATCAGTAAAAAAAATATTATCCTAAATAGCATCCCCCCCCTTAGAAATCCTTACCTACTTGCCTACTAACATGCCCTCCCATACGATACTTGAAACCCAAATGGTTTGAGGTGTACGGCCAGGCTTGTAAGAGCCCTAATGGTCATTAGTTTAGTGACAACCTATGAAGCTGTAAGTTCTGAAATGACTAAGTAACTAAAAAGTGAATTCTTTTTAGGAGAACTATCAGACTTGAGTAAACAGTTTACACACACTTTTCAGGCACTTAAGACTTTTAGTAAAAGTAACTGCCAAGCTGGCTGAAAAGAATGCTGTCTTCTGTCTGTGCTTTAGTCAGTTTGGATTTGGAATTTGATCCATATCTTTGAGATGGTGGAAGGAACAGGCCAAATGTGTGCATACATCTCACCCTTTATGGATGAGGTCTGCAGTTTAAGTCTGCAATTGATCGACATGTGGTAGAGACATGGGTTATAACAAAATGTCTCACATTCTGAATGGTGGGTAACAGACAGTCATTGTAAGACTTCAGCTGTATGTTGAAGTGCTGACACAAGGGCACACCATCACTAGCTGCAGGAAGAAGTGAAAACTTCCAATGGATGGCTAGGTAGCTTCAGAAGGCATTGCTGTCCATTATAACGCCATAGCTGTTAATACTGTGCCTCCCTAAACCATATAGCACAGCATGGATACTGACAGTCAAATTCTCACTGAAAGCTGAAGATGCACCCAGTGCAACTCAAGAGTTATTCTATTAAGGTAGCTTCAGGACAAGTTGAGATAGTCTGATGGTAGAGGTTAAGAAATTCATGACTAGGAGTGGCACTAGTAGACCTTAAAACAAAAGTCAGTATAGGAAAATGAAAAGTAAGCTGTCAGTACATTTTAAGGCCTGTTTAAATGTATGAACATTGTTTTCTCTTTAACTGTATAATCACTTTCCTAATAGTTTTGCAACATTCTAATTATCCATGGTACTTCATAAACATTTTTGCACTTTAACTGTAGGTTTTCTTATTTTTGCTAGTTTTGCTTTGATTTTCATATTAGGAAGCTTATTACTCGAACATTCTCTCTGTTATGCCTAACACATAAGTATTCTACAGTAAAGGGAGTATCAGTTTCATCATTTGGAGCCCACTTGTACTAGAAATCCCTAATGTACTGCAGCTTTAGAGCTTAACAGAGGAGTGTTGTTGAGACTTTGTGACCTCCATCCATACCATTCTTTTGTGTTCATTCTTGAATTTGAAATATCCTAATTGATTTGTTTTTTATATTCCGACTTTCAAAATGAAACTTTAGACATGAATTTAAGAATAATATTATGGATATTTTCAAGTGTTTTCAAGACTGCAATTGAATTTCTGATACTTTTACTTGTAGGAACCTATCCATCAACGATATAAAGAACTTTTAGCAAAGAGGGCAGAACTGCAGAAGAAGGTAGATGAACTACGTCAAGATGTTTCCAGTAAATCGGCATCAACATCAGAGAAAGCTAGTTCTCCCACACGTTCTGTAACTCCTGTGCAGACTGTTGTATAGTTACAGCCATTGCTGTCTAGAAGTGGAAAGAGGCAGCAGTCCTGTTGTTTGAAGCCATTGGGGTGTAAACACAGCAGTGATATAAACCACAGTGTTATGCTTTAGGTTATTGCTGTTAGAATAATAATATGGCTGTTGACTTATTGCATTGTAGAAGTGTTAATTCCACTAACTTATAACCACCGTCATAGTCTGTGAAGGTAGCCAATCACATATTCCCAATTCAGTGTTAGTTTTATTTTTCACATTTATATGTGAAGAACATATACGTTTATTAAATATTAACAGCCATAGCAGCAATGAAGGTAGATGAGCAACAACACAATTGTCTTCACCATGTGACATACTAATGGCATATTACTGCTGAGGAATGAATTATGATTTATTTCTCTGCTCCATGGTTTGTGGCTGCAACAGCAACAGAATTCTGCAATAAAAACTTAGAAACTTGCCAGTTATAATGCAACTGCCTGGAACTTTTGCAGCTACATGATGAGCTCATGAGGCTTTCTTTTTTCAATTTATTTACTCAGAGAAGTTTTTCTGAGATTCACCTTTTTCTTGTTTTACCAGTTTGTAAAATTAGTAGAAGTGAACAACTCGATCTTAACCTGAAATCAAGTGAGTGTTTACATCTTGCCTGTTGTAAGACTTGGGTCTCCTGGCCCTGAAACATCAGTTTTGGGTGGCAGTATCTGTAGTCATTGAAGCAGTTGCAGGATTGTGATTGCTTAATATATTTGCTTGCAGTGTGTGTGTGTGTGTGTGTGTGTGTGTGTGTGTGTGTGTGTGTGTGTGTGTGTGTGTGTGTGTGTGTGTGTGTGTGTTAATAGTACTCATATAAATGCACTATATATGTGTATTAATAGTACTCATATAAAGGGAGGGTGCCAATTGACTCTGCTTGCGACAATCCACAGCATTTTTTTCCTAGTTATAAGCATTGTTTCCAAGAGTGTGGGTTTTCTACCAGTCTTATTAAAAACTGACCATGACAAAACCTGAGTATGTATTATGAGCAAATATGAAAGGGGGAGTTCGTGAAGACTTCTGATTTATTTTTTAGTTCATGAGCTGCAGTCATCAATTTTTTAAATTGAACATATCCTAAACACATTGCTCAGTTTTCCATCATTTCTTATGATGTTAACCATATTGTTCATTCTGTTAGCCCATGGCTCTAAGAGGGCACTTCCTGTAGAAAGTCTGTTTATGTGAATATAGCTGCATGGGATTTTCATAACACATGAATAGAAGTGTGGCTGCAGTATAACTGGACATCACTTGCATGCTCTTGTATCACATGCCAATGAAAAAATCTGAAAGGAGGTAATGGCTTTATAAGCATATAAAGCTTTTGATGGAGCAGATTTCCCTCTTCTGTAAACGAAATATCACAAGAAGCCCTGTATAGCTTTGTCATCCTTTACCATTCTTATTAAAATTATCCACTGGCAATATTGCCTAAGGAGAAGAATTTTAAATAGAGTAAATAGGTTTACTATCAAAATGTCAAGGTGACTTTCCTCAACCATTCACAACCGTGACCCGGAACAATGAAATAAAAATCGTGGTGCTTGTTTAGAATGTCAATTCCTTCAAAGGAAAGAATAGACATTCGACCACTCACCATCCTGAAAAAAACATCTGCTACGAGGCTGAAAATATCTTACCATTTTGCAGGGGGGGCAAGGCCCCCTGCACCCCCACAACCCCTGCTACTTATATATTCTAGCACCAAGATCGCACTACAGTGAGGAAAAATGTAATTTTCCCAGTCCCCAATGTAGTGCGATGCCCTTCAAAATACCAGCACTCCAAACTACAAACACAATCTCATCGACATTTCACAGTCGACAGGAATTGTGTTCATAGTTTTGCCTCTGTGCTCTGAGTTCATCCTTCCAACTGTCGAGGTAAACCACCTCGACATTTTGATTGTAAGCTGAGTAAATACTGTTCCCTTTGTTGTTTAGTGTCAGCAATGTCCACTTATGCAGTAACTTAGGTAGTCCAGTAATTTCTTCTACCAACCTGTTCTATGGCAGTAGCCTCTGGAACGTTTTTCCTTGTTCTTTTGATTTTTGATAGTGGTGATGTCCTCATTGTCTTTGTGTATAACTGTTTTACACTGCTGAACTCCCTAGCAGAAGACTCATTGTTACTCTAATAGCTTGTCTTAACCATACATTCTAAGGTTAAGCATCTAATTATGATGTTTATCAACAGCAGAATTACTGATAGCAGAAGAATACTTGTCCCTTCTTTGCCGCTAATGTGTACCTGTTGCATTCATTCATTCATGCACCCTGTATCTTCTCTGAGTGCTTTATCACTAACCATGCTGGATAATTACATTTTAGTCATACTATGCTGGATGTAACAAAAATTATTCTACGTTTTCACATACGGGATAAGCACTATTTCATTTACTTAGTTTTGCTATGCATTCATTGATCTCTGGGACACTGGTGCTATATGTACTCTTCTCATTTGACCTCTCAGTCATGCTGATGTAAAATATCTGTATATACAGCAATGCTCATCTTGTTTTTTTGATAAAAGGCATGTGTGAGTCATGTTTTGGCTGCAATTAAACAGTCAAAACAGGAATATTGTACTGTAGTACGAAATATATTTTTTGAGCGCTGGATCCATACACAAATCCATGCATGTGATTATTATGCCTGCAGCCTGAATTTTACATAATTGGGTCTCAGGTCTTGGCATTAGAGGACAAATGGTGACTTCCCTTGCATTAGCTTCAGATGGCAAATGATTTTAGCTGTCTGTAAGAGCAAATGGCAGTCTTGTACAGGTATGTTGCTTCCCAGAAAATGCAGTAGAAAAAAGATGAATATTTTACTCATATGACTATTTTCTCTTCCACAGTCCTTATCTGTTTTCGTGCGAAATGAGTCTTCTGCTAGAGATTGCAGTAGTTAAAAGGCAAAATTCAGTCTCATCTGCTGTCCCTGATAAGCCTGTTTTAGAATATCATTATATGTCTGTTAAAACTTTGTATGTTAAACAGATGAATGTCATGCAAGTTTTCCAGCTATCTGGGGTTACGTCTTTATCCTAATCAAAAATTCCATCTATCATGGCAGCTTTTGAAGAAGCCATTTTTTGTAGCATGGTAGTAACAAGCATTGTACCACAACTGTTAGTGTTTCCTGTCTGACAGCTGTAGGGGCTGAGGCTTGTTCCTGTGTAGAGCTTGCATGCTGTTTTTTCTGCATGTATTTTCACTGAGTACTTGTTTCCTTCTAGTCTGGGGGACATGCTGTTTGATCAGCTACAGACTGTCCATGTATACTTCATTTATTCATGTCACTCTGGTCTGAGTCATAAAAAGTGTCCCCCATGGATTAGGTCATTTATTTAATAAATGAATGAATGAATACAAATAAAATAAGCCATTAGTACCCTTTCTTCTGCAAGAATAGCCAGCAGGTGTTTGACCCTAGCTGAACAATATTTTATTTTCCCATTGTAGGTTGAATCAGGTAGCTATCAATGCATACAAATGGTTTCTCAGGTTTAAGCAGTTCTGTGCCCTGCCTTCAGTTCCAAGTCAGGATTGTGAATGACAGGAGTTGAGTGAATTAAAAAATGCATTCAATGTGAAATTCAAATCCTGCATTCACTTGAAAAGCCAAGGCCCCACACACTTCCATACTGGAGACTTTGTCCCCTGCACTCCTTTTTCTTAATATAGTCATCTGTCATTTCCTCTGCAGTCACCTTGTTTAAAAAAAAAAGACTTTTTCCACACTCAGCAATGGCTGCAAAAGCTGCCTTTGCAACTAGAGTCCACTCCCTCTGCCTTGTAATAAGTCAAAAAGACCTAATAGCAGAATTAATGTTATCTTCTTTTGAGTATGGCATTTAATAGCTTGAGTAATTTATAGCACTGTTTAAAATGCAATGAATAGTTTTGATATGCAGCTTTATTCTCAGTTCAAAACACTTCTGATTTGCCATCAAAAGGAGCAATGAATAACAACATTCAAAAAGCCTTGACTAGAGGCTTACTGAATGTGATTTGTGATGTCTTTGATTTTGTGGCACTGAAATCTAGAACTGACATTTATCTCAGGAGATACTTTTGGACTCGTGTATTATAGTGTTCTGTGGATGTACAGTATTCTGTTCCATGTGCAAGGTTTTAAGAGGGACAGATTGGTTTTCAAAGCACATACATGCCAGGCCATAAGATTACATTGCCTTTACCACACTGCTTATTCATAACCACCCATCAGAGACTGCATTAATAGAATTGCACCAACCAAGTCCTGCAGTTTGTATTCTAAGGACAAATTTCAATAGTAGACTTATAATAAACACAGTAGCTATTGCAAAACTGTATTGCAGTAGCTGTGTTGAAGTTTAAAAGTGCAGGACAGTATCCTGATTATCATGGGTCTACTTCATATGACCTAAATTTCATTTAACTGAAATTCATTTGACTGAGACCAAAACACTGAAAACTTATTTGACTAAAACTCATAACACTGACACATTAAAGGAAAAGGTATATGCCCTTTTCCCCACTGTAGTGTGTTCCTGGAGTTAGTATATATAGTTAGGGGGTGTGTGGGGGGCAAGCCCAAAACAATATTTACTCCCCAATGTGGGGGGCTATGCTCTCACTGTAGCAAACAACACTTCTCTCCTCAGTACTTTCTACATTCTGCAGTAGTGTTCATGGTTATGTAATGACTCATATTCTCTGTATTGCCAGATGATCAAAAACATTGCATTATTGTCTAGGCATTCTAATGCTGACCATTTTAGCTTTTTGTTTCCCATAATACCCTTTAACTCAGGTTATCTTGTAAGGGAATATTACTTAAAGCTTTTCAATTTTCTTTCAAATATTTCTTCTATCCTGGTTTAGACCCATTACCTGAATTTTATAAATGGCCAGAGAATACAGAGGTATGTTGAATACTGTTACCTTTTTGGCTTCTGATTCATTATGTGGGTACATCTGTGTAACTGTCCATATTTGGAGTAAGATATTTTTTTCTTTTTTATAATTTTTGCTATTGGCTTTTCTCGTAGAATAGGCACTAACATATATGTTTGTATATTCAGTGTATGGGTTTTTTGCTTTTCTTTTTTCACATCTTTTTGGTTGTCATTATTCGATGTCCTATTAATAGGATGCTTATCCAGAGCTCCTTGCATTATGCAGCAAAATTTCGATGACCAAAAAAAAAGTGTAGCAGGATTTTCTGATTTTTACAGTGCAAGTTATTCATTTTTGTGTCAGAATCAAACTTTTTTTCCTGTAACTAAAATAAACCTTGATCTTGTTGCTAGAGTTGTGACCATACAATAAATGGTCAGATACAGAGTTTGAAAGGAGAAATGCACATCTATATGGATTTCAGATGTAACAAATCATATAGTACTATACAATATTGGTTGAACTCTTCATAAATTCCAAACAACAAAATTCCAGGAGTTGTATTTATTACTCCTTACATTATGAAAAATTGCTCCTGTATTCAATGTAAATATTGTCAATAGTTCTCTTCAGCTTTGTATTAAGGCTTTCTGTTTGTAGATTTTTGTTGGTGCTTTATCAGTGTCTTCCATATCTGCAATATGTTTTGATAGTGATTACAAAATGCAGCATCTTTATATGTGCTAAATGTGCCGTAAACCTGCATGTGTTTCTTCCAGAAAGCTGCTTCAGTCTCTCCTTCACTGCCAGCTGCACTTGACTCATCAGTTAGTACTTCTTTTTTCCTAACCCTTTGATTATACCCTTTCTTTTGTAGTAGGATGTGTAGTGTACCATCTGTTTCCCCTTTCTTTAACAGCTCTGTAATTTTACAGACTCTCTTTTCTTTATATGTTTGGTTGGTATAGCTATTGTCTGGTTTTGAGGGAAGCTAGCTGTTCCCCATTCAGCACCAGTAAAACTGAATATAATGTTCCTCTCCATATAACACCCACAAGCCATCTGGAGTGCATGGCACACACAATCCTAATTTGTGACAGTCTGGTGAGACCAATTGAGTTTTGTTTATTAATCTGAACATATATTGCATCAAGTCCTCTTTCTTGAATGTGGTTTCCCCATTTGTATAAGATGTTGGAAGAAAGCTCAGGTGTCATTTATTTTTTCATCTGTTAATCAGGTAGGCTTGCTAATCAAAAGATACCCCTTTTAACAAGAGCTGAGTCATTAAGTATAATGCTATGCAGATCATAAAGCAATATGTTTAACAAAGGGTTTTAACAAATAAAAAGACTGAGTACAGATAGAATTCAGAATGGTTATAAGTGGTTTGCAGGTGTATTTCAGAAAATGACAATACACTATTTTTTTTACAAATTAATTTGATTTCTCAAGCAGTACCCAGGATTTTGGTTGGTAAATGTAGGCACTACAGGTGAGAAAGCAATACCGTATATAATTTACCAGCTTCAGTACAAAGTACATGTTATAACTAATCTGACATGTTGTAAATAGAAGGCAGGTCCCCTCCATACAGAAGCGTAGGAGGAAGAACAAGCTAGATGTTACAGTTTATTGTTGTTTTTCTGGTAGACAGCTACTCTGATTTTACTATAGAGTATAACAAAAGCTGTCACAAACTAGAATAACAAAAACATAGACACATTTCAAAGTAGTTTGTAAGCAGGTAATAACACTGAGGCAAGAAGTGAGCACAAAAAGTATAGTATTAAGAACCTCCAAATTTTATTAAAATAAATAATAGCATACACTATCCTACAACATTTACACAGTCTGGAGACAAAGTGAGAGAAAGACTAGCATTTCTTTAGACAAATGATTATATTTTTGTCCTTCACTGGTTAGCAGTCAGCTTATGGCACTGAAAGCATTTTGAAATTCATACATGGTCATTACTCAAAGGCACAAGTCTCACCATGTGTATAACCATTCCTAGGAAAAGTCAAACCATTTATGTAGAAAAATTATGTGAGACCTCTTGCATCAAAACAGCAAATTATTAGTGGTACTAAAGAGAATGTCCTCATCTAAATTCCTGAGGAGATCAGTTTTGCTGGAAGAAGGTATATATTAGTGACTTTGATATCTTGCAGTCTGTGGAATTACTGTTTAGCTAATTATATCTGTGCACAAACCCAAATTCTAACAGGCAGTGATCATCTGAATTTGATGTAGCTCAGAAGATAGAATGCTTTCATCTGATTCTAGATAATCCTTGTTTCGATCCTCACTTCCCTCTGCTCTCGAGGTGAATTTCTTGAAATCCATGTCATAAATACATAAGGTTATGAATGAAAACCCAATCATAATCTATTTCTGATAGTTTGTAGTTAGGAGTCTTGACGCTGCTTACATTTTTGTAATAAAAAGCAAGATACATGTACTGGGATTTGCAAGGAAGGTTAGTCTTTCAACTAATACTATATCTGCCCCTGGGTTACAGTATATGCATTACGGTTTTCATCAATCACTTAAAACCTCTCCACTGTACTTTGTATTTTATCAAAGAACACTGTTCATCCCATGTTACCAGAACTGCACTGTTAAATTGCAAGAGTGTCAGTGGTCTCATGTGTACCAAAAGAGTGACTTAGTGCCAGGGTGTTGCCTTTATGCTCAGGTCATACATATTGGGTATTAAGTTCAGAACCCTTATGTGAAAAAGGCAGTGGAGTGATTATGGACCACTTCTGTTTTCTTTCTACTACGTTTGTTGTCTGTCATTTTACCGTAAAACTAATAATTACATTAATGAATATGCTCATTTTAACTAAACGTGATGAGTATATACCTTGCTGGTCGGCCCATACTTAATGTTGTATCATAATATATCTCTGTCCAATAGTCTAGCTTGCTTAAAATCAAACTCCTGCTTAGTAAGAACACTTGCTGTCATTGAATATATAGACTGCATCCAGATCAGCCATATTAGCAGGTGCTGATCAAGACAAAAAACTGGAAGCTTCTTTAGCTGCCCAGCTACAGTATACAGCTATATATCTTCTACATAGATAGCCACCCTTGCTTTTTACCAAACATACATGCATCTGTGGTTTAACTAAAATCATTACATTTCCACCTCTGTCCTTTTCATCTTGCTTGTTTTAGCATATTTTAGTCCTTGTTCATTTACTTGAATTTATATGGTTTAAGCCATATTTCTGACAATAGAACATATGAAGAGTACAATTTATTGTTTAACACTTTGCCAACACTTAAGTTGTCTTGCATATCTAGTTGAAGTCTTGAACTGTCAACACAGCAGTACATTGCTTGTTTCATTGTCAAATATACTATTTTGCAATGTGTGTTAGATTAGGCAGCTTTGGAGTAAAGGAAAAAGTTATTATTTTTTTTACTTCTTTCCATTTTCTCCTAGCTTCTGAGATCTTGAAGGTGGTGTACATTATTTTACTTCCTCCGAGACCTTACTAGCCCTGCCCTTCCAATTCTCTATACCATCACTGGCTCCCTGTGTTGAAAGCCCTACAACTCATTCATTCATCCTTCACAACTCATTCATTCATTCATTCATCCATCACAACTCATTCATTCATCCATCCATCTTCCACAACTCATTCATTCATTCATCTATCCTCCACAACTCATTCATTCATTCATTCATTCATTCATTCTTGTAGGTGAGAGTCAAATATGTAGGGAGTGAGAACCATCAATCTTGTGCTAGAGGCTGGGGGGATTGTAATTGAACCCATGTGTCCTGTATACGTGGCCAAGGCATCCAAGGGGTTTGTTTCCAGTGAGCTGTCATGAGGTGTGTACATGATTTACACATACATAATCAAATGGCCCTGATCCCCTTATAGGTACCACCTCCGATTGACTTCTAGTTTTCACTGGGGATTCTACTGTGGAGTCTATGCCAGGGCATATGCCCATGTTACCTCCTCCTGAAGGGAGAGGAGATGACTTAGTTGCATTATTCCTGTTCTCCACCATGCTAGCTTTGACACTAGTCAATTTCAGATTGCCTGTGTCATAGTCAGGGCTTTATCTCATCGATTGCCAGTATATGGGCAGCGCACCCCACTTTGAGGAATGTGGGGAACACAGTCCCTTGTGAAATGTTATTTTGTAGGTTTTTGCAAAATTTTCTGTTGTGACATTTTTGTCCTTGCATTATATTACAAGTAGATGTTTCAGTTGCAGTGTTTTGAAACTTGCTTAAGTGGGCCTTAGTGTTAGTGTTTAACTATAAAGAAACTATGTTTCCTTGTCCACATTCTCAATCACCAGACTTCTGACATGAATATACACTAACTGGATCCTATTAGTAATGTCCATATAATGATTGGTATGTCATGTTTTACTTGCCTCAGTCTGAGACACGAGAGACATAATACATAGTTGATGCCCGGACAGAATTTAGTGTTGTAGCCCCTAAAAATGGAATAGATTTTCATCTTCAACAGAGCACTGCCAGTGACAAAAGCAGACTGAGATCAGTATTCAGCATCATGTGAAAAAGGGCATCCATAGGACATCTCTCCAAACAGACAAAAATGTGGAGAAATGCCATTCAGAGGATATCTCTGATATACATACAAAGTACTAACCCCTTAAGGACCTATGTAACCTAATAAATGGTTGTACAGTCTGTTTATGTAGTACTAGAAATAGTAGTTTCTACTTCATGAGATTTCTCTGGTAATTAATATCCGGTGATTCCATCAAATCATTCCTTCCTGTTCTGACTTTCTGCAGGATATCATGTCAAATATGCATTCACTCCTTTATGTTCTTACAACAGCTGTTATACAAAGCAGTGGATCAGCTAGAGATGTTTTGATGAGGATGCTATCTCACTTAGGTAAAGGATTATCCTACTATCATCAAAGAAGTTGGGCAGATATTACAGAACTCTCCAATGGTTTTCTAGGAAGTAATAGCATTGTCTGACATTGAGTTCCTATTCATTTTTAATTCTGGTTTAGTGTCTTAATTTTCTGTGCATTAGGTCAGGTCCCCCTGCAGTATAGTGTCAACACCAAAGCCTCCACATATTTTCTTTCTTAAGACATTTTACATTCCATAGTTTGCTTAAGGGAGCTGAAACCATGAACTTTGAAATCCCCACTTCAAGGTGAATATATAAATCACTGCTTCATAACTGTGGAGCAGAAGTTCCCAAAATATGTTACTTTTTTATATATAGTTTAAGATACTCTGTGCATACGTACATTTGCCGCAAACTATATTTCCATATATGCATGTACACTTGCTTAATTATGATAATAGTTGTATACAATGCCTATTGGGATATATGAACATATACCTGCTTAACTTAATAGTGTTTATGTAGTCAGCATGTATTTCTCACCAAAAGGTCAAGATTTACGATCTAGAAAAGGAGCTGTAACATTGATACATTGAGTACATAACTGATTTTAATCCATTATAGGATACTACCTTCCAAAGACCATTGACATCATAATTTAAAAGCCATAATATGCAGAGAACAAAACTGCATTTAAAAATAAGCACTACTATTTGCAAAGAAAATAAAAGTATTTTTTTAACTTGGATGTAACATGGTATGATCAGCTTTTTTAATATTTACTTCAGATAAAACATATTTAATAACTTATTTGTTGTCATATTTATACATTTCTGTAACTGTGTATTACAGAAACACTGTGTTAGAGTATAAACTGTATAACAAGTTATTTAAAGAAAAAAAAATCCATTGAAAAACTGAATGGTATTCTAACCAAAGATGTATTGGTTTTCTGTGCATAAGATACATTTATTTATATTTCCTAATATGCTAATACAAAAATGTTAGATATGCCTTATCAGTATGTAATGCAGAGTAATAACACTACATACTTATGCATGTATGTATAATAAATGTGTATGTAGCACAGCAACATGTTCTTATGCTGTAATAAATCAGATAGTGGAGTGAAGGGTGTTCATCCTGAGAGTGACATTATCACAGCAGTGTGTGCACCCTGCGTGTTTTAAAATACGAGGCATGCACAGAAAGCTTTATGCAACCTTCTTTAGTGCATTGATTTTCATCATTATTTAATGTATTAATAGACAAAAGAAACTTAATTTAGGAGCACCAGCACATCATATATAGTTTTGATGAGATCTGATTTTGTTTTGCAGTAATGTCCCTGGAATTATACACAACACAAAGACAAACACACATGCATGCATGCAAATATGTATGTATGTGCGTATATGTTTGTGTGTGTGTACAGACATATGCATAATTAAAGTTATGTTATAAATGTGTGTGTGATTTTCATTCTGTGCATTATTGTTGCATACCTCAGGTATGTACAGTTTCACAGCACAGACTGAAATATTCATTACTTTATGTATATAAAGTGTTTGGTGTAAATTGTTTGTTCTCGTGCCTTTTGTAAAAGCTATTTAAGTTAGTAGAAACATGAAAAAAGAAATGCACTCTCTTTTTTGGTTGATACTGTGGACCATAAACTGCACATATTAAAGGATGGCAATCTCTTAACCATGTAATATGCTCTTTATTTCACTTGAAGTGTTGCATCATGTACTGTCATTTTTTTGTATGTTTGTTATATTACTTTTCCAGAAATATAATATTTGAATCTGATTGTCATTGTTACCCTACGTCATTTATGACTTGAATAAAAAATGAAGCTTAGTGAAAGTTGCTTACCACTTCTGGAAAATGCACATCCAGTCAGCATAACTGTTGACCAACACATTGTTTTTTATATAGAGCTAATTTTATGCCCACTGTTCACCAGTATTATCCATGCTTGTCAGACATCCTTACCCAGTTATCCCTATCAACCATTTTCTTTAAAGAATTAATTCTCGCACCACTGTGGATAACCAACTGCTTCCTTTCAGAATAGGATGACTCATTCAGTTGTAATGGTAAGCGCACATATCAGTGGCAACTGTATTTTGTTGCACGTATTCTAACTTGGGAACTGACTTCAGACTGCTACCATAGAGTATACATCAAATTTCTTCCAAGGCCCAGTTAAGTGTATGTATAATATGCTTGCTTAGTTAAGTAGTGGCTATATATGGACTGTTTGAAATCAGAATGGTGAGAAGTGGAGTCTACCACAGATTTCTGAGGAGTGACCAGCACCAGTCTTGGTGACACAAAATGCTGCTGATCCCAGGAGATCATGAGAACAACTCACCAACATGCCTCTTCTGTGAAACACATATCTTTACAGTCACCAAACTGACTTTGAGGATGATAGACTCTGTACAGGCCCTACTGCCTTTTGTTCAAAGCAATCTGCACATGCTCAAGTGCAGTCTGTACAGTATCGATCATCTCTGAACTCAGTTTCATGACTCTACAACTGTGTATTTCTCTAGTAAGGTATGCAGGCAAGTTTTCCTACTGCGCTCCTTGGATAATTTTTTCCCATGTCACCCACTAGATGTCCAGCTGACAGAACATTTCTACTGTGGGGGTTACTCTGCACCATCATGTGGTGGGCTGTTCCCCTACACACTATTACTTATGTGCAGCAGCCCTCCAGGCTGCAGCAAGTCAGATCAGGGTCTGCTATGAGAGACCGAAGCATAATCTGCTGACAGCAAACTGGACAGTTCATTCGTATTACTTTACTGACTATAGTTGACTGAGCTTTCTCTTAGTGTGTGTAGACTTGCTTTTTGTGATTATTCCTCATAATGGACAGACAAGTGTCAATGCTCTGTGAGTGGGTAAAAAAATCCCATCTCTGGACTTCCGTGACCTGTGTATGGTATTCTTGGATGCCCACCATTGCTCTGTAGATTGTAAGATTTGTAAGGGGTTCAGCCCAAGTGCCTTAGTGGACCAAAAACAATAAATACTGAAAGGTATACTTCCACAGGATCTGAATGTGGCTAAGACAAAGAAAGCCTCTGATAAACACTCAAATCTGATAGACTTGGATCCAAATAAGAGGCATTTAGTTTCGGTGACTTCTTCCTCTGCTCCAAAACTGCTGAGGCTCAAAGTCTCAGTGGCCTGTACTGATATGTACAGTCCCCCACTGGATCCAGAAACATTGAAGCTGATTATTCTTATGGACTCCCAAAAAATAACTTTCCCTCTTCCGCACTTTCAACCAAGTCTTTCAGGTCTTACACGAGAACTTCTGAAGCAGACTTGGACCTCTTGATGCAGAAGTTTCTCAAGACTCAGAAGTTGGTGTCATTCTCTCCCCTTTGATTTTGAAAGTGGCTGATCTATTTTGCCTCAGTTGTGATTCCTCTACCAGTCCACATTCTGGCTTTGGTGTTTTTTTGAATCCGTTCTTCCACCCAGACTCTGTGCCTTGATACACACTACTTAACCTTGGCACTGTGGTATTTAGATCTGACTCTTTTGACTCCAGCCCTGTCTGAGCTGAGGGGTTGAGCTGGTTGCCTCTACTCCAGCACTATTTGCAATGGTATTGGTTCTTTTGCTGCTGTCAGGGTCATTGTCCTTCAATTCTTCTGATCTGATCACCTCATTGAAGCCATCCAGTCTCCCACTTTTGGGGGGACCCCTCTTGTTGGAACCATGTCTCCGAAGGGGAGGTGTTCAATCCAATGCTTGAGGACTGTCTTCAGAGCCAGCGGAGATGGGTTCAGCCTTCAATGTGTTGGAGAGGGGATGATTGCATGTCCTAGGAGAGCAGTTTCACAGGTTCCAATGGGTATGGTTCCAACAACAACCCTTCACATCCCCCTTCCTTCTCTTGTAAGACCTGTAAGACTGCTTAATTTTAGAACTTAATTTAGAAAGAATTTCATATTTTTCAGGTAGCATAGAGATACCTAGATCTTCGAGCTTCATTCAAGATCTGGGGAACTGATGTATTCATGAAAAGAAAATTCTTAACGGCTTGAGACTGGAACACTAATGCTGCTGGGTCAGATCTGACAAGCAGCTCAAGGACCCATATGTCATATCGGATGGACATGAATAAAAGTATCTAACATTATGGTAAGTTCATAACTGTCATTTTGTGCTATAACAGAGAAACTGGAAGGAATAATTGTATTAATTTTATTAAAGTACAAGTAAGAAACCAAACAGTTTCACAGCAGAATTAGTTAAATGAGAGGACACAGCATGTGTGTGCTCCAACTCTGGCAATGAGAAAGTAGCCAAGACCTGTACTGGTAAAGATGCAATCATACCAGATGCATTAGGAGAAACAGTGGCTCATGACAAATTTCTTTCAGAGAGAAAAAGTATTAAAGGAAAACTCCACCCTAGAACTAAAAAAATATGTTTTTTTTTCAGTCATTCTTTGTTTCCAGACCTATTTTAACACCTCAGAATCACTCTGTGCTTTATTTGTATTTTTAGCATGTTTCCCACAACATGGGTACGGATGGGGCTTGATATAGCAATGTGATATTCTTCAGCTTCAACCATTTCTCTTTCCCATAAAGCATTTCAAGTCTTCTTTCTATGACTCATGCCAGACATAAGGAAGTCACTGTGAATTCCCATGCCATTGACATATAATGGGAAATGTGTGACTCACTGTCAGTTTGTATTCCTTCTGCAAGAGGGCTGCTTCTTTTCTTTGGCTAATCACCCTCATTTATGTTTTGCTCAGAGCTTCTTTTACACTATTCCCCATTTTCCATTTTTTTCTACTTTACTTCTTTTACACTATACTTTGAAGTTATCTAGCTGCAGTCACAGAAGTAGCTAAATTAGAGGCCTTTGTTCTAGGTTTTCTTTTGTAGTCCAACATGAATTGACAGTCCCCTCCCCCAACACTACTGCAAAGATGTTAAAACTGTCACTGCAACAGTCAGTTCAGAATTGAAAGGAAGGGACGTCCAGTCTAAATTTCTTCCCCTCTCCCTGCAGTAAGAGTTATGTATTTATTTAATCACTTTGCCAGCAATAGAAAGAAATAAGAAGTTATGTACCTACCATAACGTTCCATGTTAGTTGTCTTCTTCTCGCCTTCTTTCTTGCTGGATGGGTTCGGAGCCGATCCTCGGCTCCGACTCGGCCAATACTAAAGCTCGAGAGCTAATTCCACCGGCTCGAGGCTCCCCTATATCCCACAATGCTAGGCGGTAACTACTCAGATCTCGTTTGATAGCTATACCAAGCAACCATAGTCTCCATAGAATGGAGAAGGGAAACCCACCTCAATAACAACCTGCGTGAAAGGTATCGCAGACCTAAGAAAGGAGAAAAGGAGGTGGAAGAACGTGTGGGAATGACGACTTCCAGAGGAGGAACACAAACTGAATTCCTATCGGTCTGTCCAGGCTTGGGGAAGGAGGGTGGGACGCAAGAAAGAAGGCGAGAAGAAGACAACTAACATGGAACGTTATGGTAGGTACATAACTTCTTAATGTTAAGTTGTCTATCTCGCCTTCATTCTTGCTGGATGGGACCACATCCCTAGCACCTTATCCCGGGTGGCCTATCTGAACAGACTCTTGAGAACAGTGGAACCAAAGTTGGCATGGCTTCTGGAGACCATGTCCAATTTGTAATGTGAAATGAAGGTTTGAGGAGAAGCCCAGGTGGCTGCTGCACAAATGGAATCTATTGGCAGCCTATCCTGAAAAGCTACGGATGTAGCTAATGCCCTAGTTGAATGAGCTCTAGGTCTTGAGGGTAGTTTTTGATGTCTGATCTCATAGATGAAGGTAATTGTAGAGGTGAGCCATCTAGAGAGGGATACTTTAGTAACAGGAAGGCCCAATTTCCCTTCTGCATATGACAGAAACAATTGATCAGATTTCCTGAATTGTTTAGTCCTGTCTAAGTAATATCTAAGTTGGTGATGAACATCCAGAAAATGTAGCTTTTGTTCCGACCTGTTTGAATAGTTAGGGAAAAAGACGGGGAGATCAATAATTTGGTTTAGGTTTGCTTGAGAGGAAACTTTAGGTAAAAAGGATGGATTAGTACGGAGGGATACCCTATCTTTGTGAAACACTAAGTAAGGAGGACGACTGCACAGAGCATGGAGTTCAGATACCCTTCTCGCTGAAGTTATAGCTACCAGAAAAAGTGTCTTTCAAGAAAGCAACTTCAGAGAACATGAAGCCGCCGGTTCGAAGGGGGGAAGGATTAAGGATGCCAGAACCAAGTTTAAATCCCATTGAGGCGGGGGATCTTTGATTGGAGGTTTGAGAAGAAATACGCCCCTTAAAAAAGCTTTACAGAGTTTGTGAGCCATGATGCTAGACTCCGAGACACCAACATGAAAATTAGATATGGCAGCCAGTTGAACTCTAATGGTAGATGCAGATGATCCTAAATGAAAGAGTTCTGCTAGAAAGTCTAGAATAGATTGGATAGGTGCAGTAAAGGGATCTATGTTTTTTGATGTTGCCCAAAAAGAGAAGCGTTTCCATTTGCTACTGTAAATCTTCCGGGTAGAAGTTTTATGAGAGGCAATCAAGATATCTCGGACCGAACGAGATATTGAGGGAAGCCTGGCTAAGGTCAGAATCGGAGAAACCACGCTGTGAGGTTTAGAGAAAGCAGAGATTGGTGCAGCTGACCCGATTGGTGGGTTAACAGATCTGGTACTGGGTCCAGATGCCAAGGCTGATCCAAAAGGTAACGATGAAGAAACGGAAACCATATCTGTCGAGGCCAGTAAGGGGCAATGAGGATCATTGTCACTCTCAAAGCGATGGCTTTCTGAATTAGTTGAGATATCAGTGGAAAAGGGGGAAAGGCATATAGAAGTCTCTGGTGGGATGGCCTGGTAACGGGAAGAGAGTGAAGAAGTCGTGACACTTGCTGTTTTGGGGAGTAGCAAAAAGATCGCAGTAAGGCTGGCCCCATCTTAGGAATACTTCTTCTAGAACTGATTTCTTTAAAGACCACTCGTGGGGCATGAGAATTGCCCTGCTCAGTTTGTCTGCAATAACGTTGGATTTCCCGGGAATGTGCATTGCTATCAGAAAATGCTGAGAAGAGATCGCCCATTTCCAAAGTCTGAGTGCCTCTCGACATAAAGGGTATGATCTGGTTCCACCTTGTTTGTTGATGTACCACACTACGGACATGTCTGTCTGAATTGCAATAGTCCCAGTGGAAAGAGAGTTGTGAAGGGCTTGCAACGCTAAAAGCACTGCTCTCATCTCTAAGACATTTATGTGCAAGTGGCACTCGGAAGGTTGCCACGTGTCTTGGACTGTCCTGCCCTGATAATGCCCCCCCCCACCCGATCAGGGAGGCGTCTGTTGTCAACGTGGCGACTGGGGGGGGTGAAGGGTCTTCCTCGGAGAACCTGAGGTGATGTGATCCACCAAGACAGTTGATTCCTGCATGATTGAGTTATCAATATGGTATGAGACATCGGGAGCTGTTGAAAGGACCATTGAGTAAACAGCATCCATTGGAGGATCCTCATGTGGAAGCGAGCTAAGGGGAGAAGGGGAGTAGCTGCTGCCATTAGTCCTAATACCTTCAAAACTAGTCTGGCTTTGACTTTGTTGCATTGTAAGAGAAGGGAAACTTGTTTTCGAATGTCTGACACTCTCTGTGAGTCTGGCTGAAAGATTGAGTGTGTCTAAGGTGGCGCCTATAAAGGTAATAGATTGACAAAGCAACAAGGCAGATTTTTCAAAATTTATTGAAATGCCTAGAGCTTGGCAAGTTTGGATGGTGAAGTCCCTGGATAGAAGAAACTGATGTCTGGTGGTGGCGGTAAGGAGCCAGTCGTCTAAATATGGAAACACCTGGAATCCTTGACGTCTCAAGTGAGCCGTGACCACTGCCATGCATTTGGTAAATGCACGGGGGGCTGTAGTGAGACCTAAGGGCAGGGCCCTGAGCTGGTAGTGACTGGCTCCTAGCCTGAAGCAGAGAAATCTCCTGGAGCGTCTGTTCATCTTGATGTGGTAGTACGCGTCCTGAAGATCTATCGAGCACATCCAATTGTCCTGACCCAAAAAGGGTAGAATGGACTGTAGCGTGACCATCCAGAATTTTGTTTTCCTGACATACTTGTTTAAGTTGCTGAGATTCATTATGGGTCTCCAGTCCCCTGTTTTCTTTGGTACCAAAAAGAATTTGGAGTAGATTCCGGATCCTTGCTGGTCTGCTGGGACTGATTGGATAGCTCTTTTTGATAGCAGCTTTGAAATTTCTAATGCTGCTTGTTCCCTTAGACTGGGTGGAACGTCTGGAAGGGATCCTTTGGGTTGGGATGGGATGTGAATAAAGGGAATTTCGTAACCCTTGGATATGATCGACTGTACCCATTTGTCTTGAGTAAGGGAAAGTCAGGCTTTTGGGTACAGGGATAATCTTCCCCCGACTGCCTCCGAAGGTGGACAGCCCCTCAGGGATGCTGAAAGGGTTTATCAGAGAACATTTCTCTGCTACCCTGGTTTTGCGGACCTCCTCTGCCTCTAGGGTGGCGTCTATTATTATTCCCCTCTCTGTCTCTAGAGGGGAGTCGACCTTGTGCGTCAGATGAGACTCCCTGGGATTGTTTACGGAACCACATCTTTCCTCCCCTCTGACCTTTGGGATAGGGTCTAGAAGGGGTAGAAAAATGGACTCCTATGGCAGAGAGAGTCTTACCTTCTACCTCACACCTGGTCAATGTATCCTTCACCTGTGGACCAAACAAGGATGATCCATCAAAGGGAGAATTGGTGAAGGATGCCTTGAAAGGGTCCACAAAGTTGCACAGCCGCATCCAGGCGTGACGACGTAAGGCAACACCTGTGCCTGCGGCTCTACTCGCCCCATCCGCAGCATATGAGACAAACCGCATGGAGGAGTTAACGATGGAATTCAGGGTTGCCAACTGGGAGTTCATTCTGTCTTGGAACCCCTCAGCTGTAGGATCCTTTATCACTTCACTCATATCCTTGAGTAAATCTCTCTGGAGACGAGTGAAGTGGCATAAGTAGTTCAGCGACCGCATTGAAAAGGTCGCTGATGAGAACATCCACTTACCGTACCTGTCCATGGTCCTAGATTCCTTATTAGGAGGATGGACAGGAACCGAAGGATCGGCTAACTCCTTCTTAGTGGCCACAGCCACCACCATGGCATCAACGGGGACACCTTTGGATAAAAAATCTTTATCTCTAGGGGCAGTAATAAATTTAGATGGCCTCCTCTGGGTGGGTTCCACTGAATCAGGAGCCGTCCAGGCCTTCCTTGCCACCACTTCCTTAAGGGGGTCAAAGGGAGGGGACACCCAGGAGGTAGAAGGGCAAGAGCCAAATGCCTCAAGATACACTGACTCATCCTCTGAAGGGTTAAGGGCTGGCCAGTTCCCCCTCTGTTTCAGGATCTCAAGGATGTCAGCAAAGGAGACATCCTCAGAGGGGGATCGAGGGGAACCTTCAGATTCCTCTAAGTCAGTGTCAGAGGTGATAGACTCAGGGGAGTCAATGTGCTTCCTCTTGCACTGCCTCTTCCTAGGGGGATCTCCTACCGGGTCAGGAGAGGCCTCGGAAGAGGAGGAAATTCCCAATGGGGAAACTTGAGGAGTTGGCTCTCTGCGGTGTAATGCAAGGTGGTGGGTGGAAATCACCGCAGGCACTGTAGATGGAGGAGCTGACGGAGCCGACTGTGGGGCAGACCCTGGTTCTAGCACGCTCCGCATGACCTCAAAGGCACCCCTATCAGGCAGGCCAGAGGTCCCCGCTCTGAAGAGACAAGGACCCCCCCGGCACCGGCAGGGATGGCTCCGAGGCCGATGTTGGAGCCGAACTCACCAGTGCCGAAGCCACGAGAGGGTGGGCGGGGTCAGACAAGGGTCCGATGCCACTCGCCCCCTCGGAGCCGACGAGGGAAGCTTGGCACCAAGATCCCTCCAAGGAGGAGATCGGAGCAGATGACGGAGCTGAAAGGGAAGGTATCGGATCCGACGCACCGACAGTCATGGCTCCGACAAGCCCTGGCTCCGAATTCAAAGGAGTCGGAGGAGGAATATATTGGGGAACGGAAATAGCCACTGACTGCTGAGTTGGGCTATTCAGCATTTGGGCCAGTGCCTCGGACTTGAGAAATCTACTCACTACCCTTTGCAAATCATGGTCAGATAGCCTGGAAGACCGTGAGGAATGTGTTCTATGGCTCCATTCAGAAAGAAGAGGGGATCCTGGCGCCGAGTGCACGGAGCCGATAGAGGGGGATCTAGATCTCTTCCTAGAAGATTGCTCCGATAAGAGTATCGGAGCCAACGGAGTTTTATCAACCTCGGCTCCAGCCGGAGCTGAGGTAACAGTATGAGGCTTGGAAACATCGGCTCCGGCCGGAGCCGATGTCGAAGCAGACTTCACATTTCCAGAAGTCGACTCAGAAACCGGAGCCGACTGTTTGGAAGTTTTAGAAGGCTTCCCCGACACAGACTGAGTCGGGGGGGCCTTCAGGCTTTAATAAGCCACGCAAGATTAACTTATTCTTGCGTTCCTGCGGGACTCTAGGGCTAAAACCATGGCAAACAGCACAAGAGTCCTGCAGGTGCAAAGGTCCCAGGCAATACACACAAGAAGTATGACCGTCTGTCAGAGACATTTTCTGACAGCACGAGTCACACTTCTTGAAGCCTGAGACCTTAGATTCCTTAGACATAATAAAAGGTCCAAGAAAACACACACACACACACACACACACACACACACACACACACACACACACACACACACACACACACACACACACACAGGCCTTAATTAAAAATAAAATACCAGTCACACAAGGGGACTAGAAGGGGCCTGAGGCCTAAAACTAAAGGGGAATAAGAGAAGGATTTAAGGGCAACAAAGCTGTCGAACCAGGAAAAGGGGAATTTAAAATTAAAGGTTTTAGTAAAAAAAGGGGTACTAGGGGTCTAAGATTGAAAATTTTAGAATTAAATCTTCACTAACCTGCCAGAGCCGGTAGAAAAGCACCTCGTCAGCTAAGCGGCAAACGAGATCTGAGTAGTTACCGCCTAGCATTGTGGGATATAGGGGAGCCTCGAGCCGGTGGAATTAGCTCTCGAGCTTTAGTATTGGCCGAGTCGGAGCCAAGGATCGGCTCTGGACCCATCCAGCAAGAATGAAGGCGAGATAGACAACTTAACATTATTTATATAAACACTTTCAATTTAATTTTTGCAAGCAATTGTTGATTATTTCAGTGTTTTATTATTAGTAACTTTTGATTAAACCCCATTTCTGTATACAAGCCATTATTATGTTAACTTATTTTTGCATCAGCATTTCTTGTTGAGGTACAGTTGTCTTGTGACATGCTGTTTTGGTAAATTCCTGGCATTCTACACTTCTCCACATTTTTTAAATTACCGCAAAACAGTAATGTGCAAACCTGACTTCATGATACTGGCTCAGTAAAAGAATGTACTGAACTCTCACTGTAGTCTACAGTCCATGTATTGAAACATTTTGGGGGGGGGCTGGGTTGTCCCTTACTGAATATTTTAGGGAATAAAGTATCACTTGCATTATGCATACATACTCCACACTGCTTTGTATGGAATAGTCAGAGACTCAGATGTGCAGCTATTCAGGATGTGCAGCTTTGGCAGAGAAAATGTTTTGTAAAGGAGAAAGGGGTTGAATTGTTTTTTCTGTTTTAAAAATTTTAGCAAAATGTAGAATCAGTTTATGACTGTTTTTGTTTACTGAGTTGTTTGTAAGGTATGCAAAGTAATAGTGGGAGGACCCCACAGCAAATGAGAATAGTAAATGTATATGCACATACAGTAAAGGAAAAATTAGCACAAGGAAGCGCCTTGTGTCGAGGGCAGTACCCTCATGATTGAAAGGTAAGAGGTATGAGAGATGTTTTATTCTGTCAATGTATGAATGTATAAGAGAAAGCAAAAGAGAAAAAAATAAGTTAAAAGTTATAGATAAAGTTAAAACAAGTTCATGAGCCCACCACATGATTGGCAAGTAGACTGTAAACTGTCAAAACAAATTCATGAGTCCACACCATGATTGAGACATACCCTACCCTATACAACAAGTTCATGTGCCCACAGCATTACTGGGATGTGCCAAATCAAATAAAGCACGTGCTCTTACACTGGCAAGCTTTAAGACTTTCAGTCTTTATTAAGTGCTCCAAATCACTGTACAGAGTTTCAGGAAAAATGTAGAAAGGTTACTGAGGATAAGCGGTTAACTTTACAAATCAGGCAGCTGGAAAAACCAAGCGGTTGAGGCAGAAGCAAAGGGAGGGGTAGAGAAATTGCTAGAGCATTTAGCAAAAGTGCTAGCCAAGGGGATCAAGGTGCACTTTGGTTGCCAACAACAAGCTGGCAATGCCCCTCTGGCTTCATCTAACACATCTTGCTTCAGTTGTGGAGAAGCAGCACATTGGAGACGGCATCCCCACACAGGCAAATGCAGAGAGTCCAAGATACTTGGACTGAATGGCAACCAAATTAAAATAATGCAGTTTTTCCAAGACCACCGCCTCATATTGGAGGGAGTCAAGAAGCTCCATACTGACTAAGTCAAGCAAATAATACGGAAGCAAATTTTAACCCTCTACTGCCAATAGATCAAAATGGACCCTATGTTAAGATCAAAATAAATTAGAAGAAAAGCACCTTTTCTGGTGGACACTGGAGGCACTAGGCCAGTGTTAAAAATTACTTCATATAGTCGGACACAAGTATCAGAGCATAAAGTAAAGGCAGTCGGAGTCACAAGTACTACTGTTACATATCCTGTTTTGGAACTCATCCCCATTTCTTTTGGTCTGATAGAAGAAAAGCATTCTTTTCTTTTGAGTTCAACTACACCAGTAAATCTGCTAGGAAGAGATTTGTTATGCAAGCTGGGTTCTACTATTTACTGTTCCCCAGAAGTGCTGTTTGAAACTGTTCTGGAAGAATCAGATGGGAATGTTTTGGCAGTTTTAGCAGAAGGTGAGGAAAGTACAGCTGTGTACCTACCATAAATGAAGATGTTCGAGTGTATTCACTGTTGCAGTCATTACACTAGGGTTATCCTGCTGGCAGGCTACCCGCAGTCAGCCTGAATTCCAAAGTCCTGGTCTGGCATTGGATGCTGTCGCCTCTTCCCTGACGTCAATGCGCCAGGGGTATAAAAGATGCAGCCAACGCCATTTTCTTCAGTTTATCTTGCCCCAGATGTCAGGTGCCCCCAAACGGGTAAGTTAAAAATTCTGTCAATAAAAATACATACACTAACATAAACATTACCTTCATCTACAAGCAAATACACCACATAGGTTGTATAGAATAGAGAAGTACAGATAAGCCCCAGGAATGAAAGGGGGGTGGTGGGAGGGTAACCTGGACTGCAACAGTGAATACACTCGAACATCTACATTTATGGTAGGTACACAACTGTACTATGTTCATCGTGTTTCACTGTTGCAGTCATTACACTTGGGTTGAATCCCAAAGCTGAGGTGGGGCGGCTAGGTCTAAATAGAATTGAGACTGGCTATGAGGCCCTGCAGAACTGCAGTGGCAAAGTCTGCTCTGGATTTTGAGTGAAGAGGTAAGTGGTAGTGCTTGGTAAAAGTGTGCACTGAACTCCAAGTTGCAGCCTCCAAAATTTTCTTGGTTGGTACTCCTCTGAGAAAGACTGCTGATGTGGCTGCTGCCCTGGTCGAATGTGGCCTAATGTCCTTAGGCACTGATTTGCCATGCTGTGCATAGCAGAAACGAATGCAGTGTCCTATCCATTTTGAAATAGTCTGCTTTGAGATAGCCTTTCCTTGTGATCCTGCAGCATATGCCACAGAAAGTTGCTCAGTCTTTCTGAAAGCTTTAGTTTTGTCCAAGTAGAAGTGTAGCTGCCTGTGTATGTCCAAAGAATGCAGCAGTCTCTCCCCTTTATTCTGGGGATTTGGATAAAAAGTAGGTAAATGAATGGTTTGGTTAAGAGCCACACTGGATACTACCTTTGACATAAATGTTGGGCTTGTCCTTAGAGAAACCCTGTCTGGATGGAAAATGATAAAAGGTTCCACTGCCATTAATGCCTGTAACTCTGAGACTCTTCTTGCTGAAGTTATTGCTAGGAGCAGAGCTGTTTTCCATGATAAGAATTTTATCTCAGCTGTATTGGCTGGTTCAAAAGGAGACAGTGTGAGTTTTTCCAAGACAAAATTGAGATCCCATGTAGGTATCGGTGCTCTCCTTGGGGGTCTTATATTTTTGGCCTCTCTAAGGTACTGCCTTAGCAGTGGATGTGAAAAAATAGGAGGTTCCGTATTGTAATGAGCTCAAATGGCAGAGGCATGGATCTTAATTGATGAGAAGGATAGGCCTTTGTCCAGCATCTCAGTTAGGTATTGTAAAATCTGAGGAATAGTTGGAACAAGCGGTTCAATTCCTTGTGCCTGATTCCAAGCACAGAATCTCTTCCATTTGTCTGCATAAGATTTTCTGGTGCTGGGCCTCCTGGCTTCCAAAATGACGTTCATAACTGCTTTAGAGAGAGCTGTGCTCTGAGTGGTTATATTATTCGCCACGCAGCCAGGTTTAAGGTTTTGAGTTGGCTGTGTAGGATCTGATTGTTTTGTTGGGTCAGAAGATAAGGAATTTGAGGTAAAGCCCAGGCTGGGGCTTGAGACAAGCTCTTTAGGATTGGGTACCAGTGCTGGTGTGGCCAATCTGGGGCAATCAGAATCATTTTTGGCTTCTCTTGTCTGACCTTTAGGAGTAACTTGGGAAGGAGAGGCAGTGGAGGAAAGGCGTAAACTGTTAGGGTTTTCCAGCTGAATGATAGAGCGTCCACCTTCCATGCTTGTGTGTCATAAGTCCTTGTGCAGAATCTCTGTAGTTGGCAGTTGTGAGGGGAGGCAAATAGATCTATGTCTGGGCCACCCCATTTCCTTGTTATCATGTTGAAGACTTGTGGATCTAGTTTCCACTTGTGAGGGTCTATGAGGTTTCTGCTTAGTTCATCTGCGAGAGTATTTGTCTTTCCTGGCAGGAATTGTGCCTGCAGGTGTACTTGATAGGTCAATGCTGTGTTCCACAAAGTCATGGCTTGCCTGCAGAGGGGGTAGGAATATGTGCCCCCCAGAACTGCAGTGGCAAAGCCTGCTCTGGATTTTGAGTGAAGAGGTAAGTGGTAGTGCTTGGTAAAAGTGTGCACTGAACTCCAAGTTGCAGCCTCCAAAATTTTCTTGGTTGGTACTCCTCTGAGAAAGACTGCTGATGTGGCTGCTGCCCTGGTCGAATGCGGCCTAATGTCCTTAGGCACTGATTTGCCATGCTGTGCATAGCAGAAACGAATGCAGTGTCCTATCCATTTTGAAATAGTCTGCTTTGATATAGCCTTTCCTTGTGATCCTGCAGCATATGCCACAGAAAGTTGCTCAGTCTTTCTGAAAGCTTTAGTTTTGTCCAAGTGGAAGTGTAGCTGCCTGTGTATGTCCAAAGAATGCACCAGTCTCTCCCCTTTATTCTGGGGATTTGGATAAAAAGTAGGTAAATGAATGGTTTGGTTAAGAGCCACACTGGATACTACCTTTGGCATAAATGTTGGGCTTGTCCTTAGAGAAACCCTGTCCGGATGGAAAATGATAAAAGGTTCCACTGCCATTAATGCCTGTAACTCTGAGACTCTTCTTGCTGAAGTTATTGCTAGGAGCAGAGCTGTTTTCCATGATAAGAATTTTATCTCAGCTGTATTGGCTGGTTCAAAAGGAGACAGTGTGAGTTTTTCCAAGACAAAATTGAGATCCCATGTAGGTATCGGTGCTCTCCTTGGGGGTCTTATATTTTTGGCCTCTCTGAGGTACTGCCTTAGCAGTGGATGTGAAAAAATAGGAGGTTCCGTATTGTAATGAGCTCAAATGGCAGAGGCATGGATCTTAATTGATGAGAAGGATAGGCCTTTGTCCAGCATCTCAGTTAGGTATTGTAAAATCTGAGGAATAGTTGGAACAAGCGGTTCAATTCCTTGTGCCTGATTCCAAGCACAGAATCTCTTCCATTTGTCTGCATAAGATTTTCTGGTGCTGGGCCTCCTGGCTTCCAAAATGACGTCCATAACTGCTTTAGAGAGAGCTGTGTTCTGAGTGGTTATATTATTTGCCACGCAGCCAGGTTTAAGGTTCTGAGTTGGCTGTGTAGGATCTGATTGTTTTGTTGGGTCAGAAGATGAGGAATTTGAGGTAAAGCCCAGGCTGGGGCTTGAGACAAGCTCTTTAGGATTGGGTACCAGTGCTGGTGTGGCCAATCTGGGGCAATCAGAATCATTTTTGGCTTCTCTTGTCTGACCTTTAGGAGTACCTTGGGAAGGAGAGGCAGTGGAGGAAAGGCGTAAACTGTTAGGGTTTTCCAGCTGAATGATAGAGCATCCACCTTCCATGCTTGTGTGTGATAAGTCCTTGTGCAGAATCTCTGTAGTTGGCAGTTGTGAGGGGAGGCAAATAGATCTATGTCTGGGCAACCCCATTTCCTTGTTATCATGTTGAAGACTTGTGGATCTAGTTTCCACTTGTGAGGGTCTATGAGGTTTCTGCTTAGTTCGTCTGCGAGAGTATTTGTCTTTCCTGGCAGGAATTGTGCCTGCAGGTGTACTTGATAGGTCAATGCTATGTTCCACAAAGTCATGGCTTGCCTGCAGAGGGGGTAGGAATGTGTGCCCCCTTGCTTGTTTATGTACCACATGACTGTAGTATTGTCCATCTTTAAAACCAAACAACCAAGCAGTATTCACGACGAATGACTCCAAGCCACAAAATTAAGCAGATTTATTGCAAAAAACACAGAAACACTTGTAATTCCGTTATCATAAATGCCTTCACTATACATTCACATGCGTTTTCGTCATTGAAATGACTTCATCAGATGACCAGCATATCCTAAAACATTTAATTTATACTACAACACACCCTTATCTACCAATAAAAAATCACCATTAATTAAAATTCAATTATCTTATTGTATAACCCTTTTGTTAAAAATGTATATAACATGCATTTCTTATTAAATGTATTAAATATATTAAATATAATGTTATAAATATAGTAAACATCACTTATTAAAAATCCATTAAAATTAATTCATTTAAAACTGCTATTTAAAATAATATAATACATAGGAAGAAATAAATCCATATATCTCATTCACATTTGTTTAACATTGTTAAATAATAGTGCCCTCTCCTGGCCATTCATATTATTACATTCATAGTTTTGCAGATCTCAATTTTAGTAAAGGTATTATGGAAATACAATCATTCAAGCCAGGGGCTTTGTCAGCTTCTAAAGTGATCTACCACCAAAGTTCTCTAAATTCAATTTTTTCTTCCCATAACCCCCCTCTAATATCACTTTTTACCTGTTCTAAAACTAAAAATTTATATTTGTAGTTAGAACAAACTTTAGTGTGCTTGAGTAAGGGATTACTTTCTTTTCCTACTGAAATTTCGTAGACATGTTCATAGATCCTTCTTTTTAATTTCCTTTCGGTCTTTCCTATGTAGAAGGATCCACATTTTTCACAGATAGCTAAGTATATTATGCCTTTAGATTCACAATTATAGTATTCCCCACTATTTACATATCTTCCTCTACTTTCTAAAAATATTCTATCACTATTTATAATGTACGTACATTGGGTACAGTGCCCACATTTATATGTACCTATTTTGTTTTTCCTTTTATCTATCTTATTTTTATTGTTATTCTCTATTATAGATCTTATATTTTGTGAATTCTTAAAGGTTACTTTCTGAGGTATATTGGCTAAATTTTCTATATCAGTTAAAGCTACAAATTTTCCCCATTCTTTTAAAAATATATTTCTAACTACATTATTCAATCCATTATATTCAAGCACCAACGTTTTCTGGAATTCTTCCCCTTCATACTTTTTATTATTCTCTATTTCATTATTAATGTCTTTCTTTTTGTATATGGGGCAAAATTTGTCCTGTCTCCCTTTTTCCACTTCCTGTCTTATTTGTGCAATGAATGCTAATGGATAACTTCTTTCTAGGAACATTTTTTCTAAAAGTTCACATTCTTTTTTAAAATCTACATCTGAGCTTGTCATTCGACTTCCTCGAACAAACTGTCCCTTCAATATGTTTCTTTTGCAGTGAAAGGGATGGGCACTCTCAAAGTGTAAATAGGAATTGCAAAAAGTAGCCTTTCTAAATATTCTAGTTCTTAATTCATGTCCATCTTTATAAACTTCTAAATCCAAATATTTCACATTATGTTCAGAGATATTATACGTGAATTTTAGGAAATTGGTAGTGTTCCCTATATATTCCATAAATTCTGTGAATTTTTCTCTTCCAGCTATCCAAAAAATTAATATATCATCCAGGAACCTTCTATATATCTTCCAACAGTTCTTAAATTCAGAGTTGAATATATATTTTTCTTCCCAATATGCAAGTATTAAATTAGCATATGTAGGGGCGCAAGCTGCACCCATTGCTACCCCCTGTATTTGTTGATAAAATTCCCCATTAAAATAAATGAAATTATTCTTCAAAACCAGCTCCATTAGCCAAGTACTTATTAATTTGTCATTTTGTGTTAAAACCACATCTCCGTAAACTATTTCTTCAAACATTTTTGTTCCTTCTTCGTATGGGATGCAGGAAAATAAATCAATAATATCTATTGTAACAAATAATAGTTGTTCATTGGTAGAACTGTCAGGTAATTCCCTCAATAAATCCCAAGAGTCTTTCAAAATACATTTCCTTTTCATCCATACATTTTTTAATTTCTTGTCTACAAATTTGGCTAAAGGATATGTTTTTGACCCTTCTGCCGAGACTATCGGTCTTAAAGGTGGGTCCTCTTCATTTTTATGAACTTTAGGTATACCAGATATCGTGGGGGTTCTAGGTTTGTCTACTTTCAAATATTTGAAGGTGTTATAATCTATAATCTCTTCGTTTAGCATATCTTGCAAAATAATATCTATTTTATTATAAGCTATATTCATTTCGTTCAAAGATACTATTGAGTATCTAGTTTCATTCCATAGGATAGTATTCATTTTACCTTCATATAGAATACTATCCGTAATGACTAACCCACCCCCTTTATCAGGTTTCATCACTCTAATTTTGCTATTATTTTTTACCTCATACAACAAGTCACTTTTTTTCTTACTTAAATTTGATTTATACCATATTTTATTTGCTTGTTTCCTCACTTCCAATTCTATAATTCTCTCCACATTTTTTAATTGTGGGTGTAACGGGGGGTTATATATACTTTTCCGTTTCAATTCTGTCTTATGTTGAGCTTTATTGTTGGGAAACATAATACATAAGTTTACCTTCCTTAAAAAACTTTTTATATCCAATATACTACCTGTTAAATCTCCTTTACTGTTTGGTATGAATTTAAGGCCCCTAGAAAATAAATCAAAATGTTCCTTTTCTAAGATTAATTCACTAAAATTATAAATAGTAAAATTGTTGTACACATATTTGTGCTTATCTTTTGAACTTTGGTGGCAGATCACTTTAGAAGCTGACAAAGCCCCTGGCTTGAATGATTGTATTTCCATAATACCTTTACTAAAATTGAGATCTGCAAAACTATGAATGTAATAATATGAATGGCCAGGAGAGGGCACTGTTATTTAACAATATTAAACAAATGTGAATGAGATATATGGATTTATTTCTTCCTATGTATTATATTATTTTAAATAGCAGTTTTAAATGAATTAATTTTAATGGATTTTTAATAAGTGATGTTTACTATATTTATAACATTGTATTTAATATATTTAATACATTTAATAAGAAATGCATTTTATATAAATTTTTAACAAAGGGGTTATAAAATAAGATAATTGAATTTTAATTAATGGTGAATTTTTATTGGTAGATAAGGGTGTGTTGTAGTATAAATTAAATGTTTTAGGATATGCTGGTCATCTGATGAAGTCATTTCAATGACGAAAACGCATGTGAATGTATAGTGAAGGCGTTTATGATAAAGGAATTACAAGTGTTTCTGTGTTTTTTGCAATAAATCTGCTTAATTTTGTGGCTTGGAGTCGTTCGTCATGAATACTGCTTGGTTGTTTGGTTTTAGTGACTTTTTGGCAGTATTATCCATTTCTTCATTTTTTTCATTGTCCAGCTTTAGCAACAGTTGTCCTGGATGGAGTAGATCCTTGAAGGCTGTCAGGGCATTCTGTACAGCTAGCATCTCTTTTTGATTAATATGAAGATGCATTTGGCATGTGGGCCACGTGCCCTGATTACATTTTCCCGCCATGTGTGCCCCCCAGGCATAATCCAATGCATCTGTTGTTATTGTCTGCCTGGCTGTGGGTAAAGTGAATGGCTGTCCCTTGTTGTGGTGACAGGCCAGTGCCCACCATCGAAACTCCTGTTGCAGGCAGGGAATGAGAGTAATTATTGTTTCCAGGCTGTGGCAATGTTGAGTCCAAACACTTTTTAGATACCATTGTAGCTTCCTCATATGCAGTCTTGCATATGGAATTAGCAGGATGCAGGATGCCATGAAGCCCAAAGCCTGCAGAATTTTTCTTGCAGGTAACTGGGTTTTTGTTGCCATCATTTGGAAGTAATGAGTCAGTTGCCTTTGTTTGTCTGGCGTGAGATAAACCATCTGGGCAGTTGTATTTAAGCTTGCACCCAGGAATATTATCTCTTGAGAGGGCACTAGTTTTGATTTCTTTTTGTTTACTGTGTACCCTAGGCAAATTAGTAATCTTTTTACAAACGCCAGATGCTTTAGTAGAATGTCCTTGCTCTCTGCTTGAATAAGGCAGTCGTCCAATTAGGGATATATTTGAATTCCTTTTTGTCTGCAAAATGCAATTACTGGTGCCAGGCATTTTGTGAAGACCCTGGGCACAGTAGATAACCCAAAGGGCAATGCAGAGAATTGGTAATGCATTGAGCCAGCTATGAATCTGAGGTATCTTCTGCAAGATTGTCTGATTGGGACATGCAGCTATGCCTCTTTGAGGTCCAAAGTTACGAGCCAAGCCTTCTTGCCCAGCATGGGTAGAAGTTGCTGCAGTGTCAACGTTTTGAATTTTGGAACGTCCAGAAAAATATTTAGAGTCGACAGGTCCATTATTGGTCTCCAGGCTTTGTCCTTTCTGGGTACCAAGAAAAGTCTTGAGTAAAATCCTTGCCCCTGCTCTTGCTGTGGTACTCTTTGAATAGCCCTCATGTCCATGAGGGATGAAATTTGCTTTTGTGCCTCTGCCCATTGATTGTGTGGCAGGTCTGGCATACCTTTTGCCCTTGGGAGGGTGTGAAAGTGGAACCTGTAGCCCTGAGAAACAATATTCAGTACCCATTTGTCCTGGGTGATCATGTGCCAATTTTGTTTGAAAAGTGCTAGTTTTCCCCCTAAGGGTGATGTCAAAAGGTAAGTGCTTGGCATTGGTAGTGGGAAGTCATTGGGACTGTTTCCTATATGGTTGTGACTTGTCTTCTCCGCCTTTGGAGGTTGAAGCACCCCATTGTTTAGGCCTGTATGAGCCTTGGGGCTGGGATCTGCCTCTAGGGCGTCTCTATCTGCCTCTTTGTGGCCTGTCTGACACTGGAAAGGACCAATTCTTTGAAGGCCAGTTCCTGCTAAATCTGGGTGGCTGAACCTGTAAGAAATCCTTTACTGTCTGCATAGATTTCGCTTTATCGTCCATTTTCTTTAACACCTCTTCTGCCTTAACACCAAACAAAGTATCATGCTGTAATGGAGCATCCAATAATTTTGCTTTAACATGATCAGGCAGGCTCTGTTCCTTTAACCAAGCATGTCTTCGAATGACAGAACCTGTAACTGTGGCCCTGCAAGAAGCCTCTAGTGAATCAAAACCACATTGCAAAGTATGCTTTCCCACTTGTTCAGCTGCATGCAATACATCCTGCATTTCCTTGTTTTCAGGGCATTCAGAGTTTGTCAGCATTTTCTGTTTTAGGAGAGACATTAGGTATTGCTAATATTTAAGCATGTGAAAATGGCAGTTTAAAGCCCTTACAGCTAAGGTAGCAGAGGTGTAAACTTTTTCCCCCCATCTGTCCAGTGCTCTAGAATCCCTATCAGAAGGAAGCCTTGACCCTTTTGGGACCCTGAGATATAGTTTCTGGGTCAGCAGCAGGGTTTTTATAAAGGAATTTATGTGAATCTGGTACCCTGTAGTACCTATCCGGCTTAATTTGGGGCATGGGGTAAAGAATTAGTGGAGAGAGACTGGACTCAGAAAAAACATCATCTACAATATCTAGCACAGGAGGAATAGCAAAAGGTCTGTGTTGAGGCAATAAAAGAAAGTCTCTGAGCTTTTTCTTGGATTCTGAATAATCTTGGCTCTCCCAGTGGAAATGCTCCTTCATGGTGTGTAGGGTTTCCCCAAAAGAGTAGTCCTCAGGAGGAGAGGCTGAAGGGATAGATTCTTCAGCATCAAAGTCCTCATAGGGAGGAAGAGAATATCTCAGTTCTGAAGAGGAATTAGAGGAAATAGAAACCTGGTCAGAGGAATCATAGTCAGTGTCTTGCTTAGGCCTTTTATCAGGAGGGGGATGGGAACCCCTGATCAAAGTAATTAGGTCCTCGGCCATTTTAAGCATCTGTTTCTTAGGCATGGATGACGGTCCAGGAGAATGCTGTACTTGTTTCTTTGTCTTTAAAGGTGTTTTAGACTTTGCCTTGGCTGCTGAAGTGGTCTTGATAGTAAGCTCTGTAGGTCTGAAAACACCCTCAGAAGCCGATGCCTGCACAGCGGCTTCGGACCCATCTGAGGGAAAAGTTTCCATAGGCCCAATACCTTGAGTTTCCAGAGGCCTAGTTGTCTCCACGTGGGAGTCGGAGGCAGCCTGTGGCTCTGAGGTAGTGGGTGTCAGGGTTTGCGAAAGTGCCTCACTGAGAACCGGCGACTGGCCTAGAAGAGGCTTCATTGGTTTTGGACCTCGGATGCCTGTCCTTTTCTTTATCCTTGCATTTTTTATGAACTCCGGTCATCGGTTGTTCTGACGGCATTGTATAGTTAAACCTTCGGCCAAAGTAATGTAAAGCAAAATCAAACCGACGCTTAATAGTGCGTTGGTTAAATCTAGCACAAAACCGACAACTAGCTACGTCGTGGTCAGGGCCTAGGCAAGGAATACAGTAAGAATGAAAATCCTTATGAGGTATTTGCTTCCCACAAGAAATACAATTGTTAACTTTTACTGACATCGGTCTGGAGCAAGAAAAAGTTTTCCCAACGGGGTACTTAGCTTTATTGAAGACTTCGGATCTGAAATTCAATTTCGAAAATCTCAGGAGTTGGCCGACCGGCACTTGCGAACTGCTTTTGCTTCAGGCACCTCGCGGCAAGAAAGACTGAAGAAAATGGTGTTGGCTGCATCTTTTATACCCCTGGCGCACTGACGTCAGGGAAGAGGCGACAGCAACCAACGCTAGACCAGGACTTTGGAATTCAGGCCGACTGCGGGTAGCCTGATAGCAGGATAACCATAGTGTAATGACTGCAACAGTGAAACACGATGAACATCACCCTGTTGGAAGCATACACAGATGGAGAGTTACTACAGCAGGTACCTGTCAACCTGTAGGAAAGCATGCAATTGAACTAGGTATACTGAAATCAACAGAATCAGTAAAAATGAAATTAGACCCATCAAAACCTCTTCCTAGAGTGCCACAATATCCGCTAAAGCCCGAAGCAGAGCATGGAATCAAACCTGTAATTCAGTCTCTGATACAGCAAGGAATAATAATATCAGCTAAAAGCCCTTTTAACATTCCTATTTTTTCCAGTTAAAAAGGCTGGAAAGGATACTTATAAATATGTACAGGACTTAACTGGAGCATTTCTCCCCAGGCCTCCACTGAAAACAGGATCTGTGGAACCTAGTCGGACTTTCCCGATCAACAGATGTTAAATAAATAAATAAAAAAATAAAAAACACCTGTAAATAAATGAGTATTGCCTACTTTTCCTGTTGATCCAAATCCACCACCAGTACTGCGTTGCATACCACCTACAGCTAGTTAGTATTCTGGCATACATTTATATTCTGCATTCTTTTCTATACCTGTTCAACCTTAAAAATCACTCTGTTTGCTTTTACTTATCAGGGACAGCAATATACCCCTACATGGTTGCCACAAGGATATACTGAAAATCCTTCATTATTTTCTCAAAGTCAGAAAAAAGATTTGGAGAATGTGACATTTCCTGGTGGGATTGTGTTGGTACAATACGTAGATGGTTTACTAATAGAATCAAATTTCTTTCAGCAATGTCAGCAGGATACCTTGCATTATCAGAGTATCCTTGCAGAAAAGGGATGCAAAGTGTCTAGAGAAAAACTACAGTTGTCACCTCAGGTACATTATCCTGGTCATTTAATATCACAGGATAGCAGGCTAGTGTTACCATCTCGTATTCATACAATATCTAAGGCCTCACATCCGACTACCCAGCGACAGCTGAGGTCTTTCCTATGCATGACAGGATACTGCAGACAGTGAATTCCTAACTATGCAGAAATTTCAAAACCTTTGACAAATCTTTTAAAGCAGCATACACCACAGACTCTCCTTTGCCATAGTGAAGAGGGAAATTCATTTCATAATTTTAAACAAGCTTTAGCTACTGCCCATCTTTAGGGTTACCAAACTATGATAAAACTTTTATTTTATTCTGTCGTGAAAGAAATGGATTTGCTCAATGAGTACTTGCACAAAAACATGGGGACAGTTATCGCCCATTAGCTTATTACTGCATGGAACTTGATTCTGTTGCAAAAGGTTTTCCACCCAGTTTAAGGGCAGTTGCTGCTGCTGCCATTATAGTTACTCTTGCACCATCACTGTTGCTTGGGCATGATCTCACAGTTGCTGTCCATCATTCTGTATAATCACTTTTGCTTAAAATGAAAACTCAACCACTATCGACTGCACATCTAAATTGATTAGAACTTAACACTTCTTTCTTTTTTTTTTTTCAATAATTTTTATTTTTATTTTTACATTAATAAATGTCACAAATAAAAACCATCTTACAACATGACCGTGTGCATATATATATATATATATATATATATATATATATATATATATATATAATACACATACACACATATACATATGTTATACATTGATGTCAAATACCACAGGATATAGGTCATACAACATATCTATTTACACTATGTACATAGATGCTTTCATTGTTAATTCCACAGTTATATAGACAGTATATACATTCGTAATATCCAAATTATTATTTAATATCTGAACTTGTATGTGTTCTTTGGTTCCATTATAGTGTATTTCTAAGTTGCTGTGTGATGAATTATGCTAATATGATGTTAAAGGTTTGTTCCCAAATTTCTCTGGATTTCATGTTTTTGTTTCTTTTATCTATTACTATTTTATGAGCTAAAAGGTGTTGTATAGCTACTTGTTTAAAACCCTCCCAAGAGATATTTATCGTATCTAGCCATTTAAAAGCTATATACAGTTTCATTAGTAGGAAAATTGTTAAAAGTGTATTTGCTTGTTTTCTTGGGATGTTGGGTGGGAGAATGTGTAACAGAGTGAATTCCCAAGTTAATGTTGATGTTTGATAACCCATTTTTTGTAATTGTACCTTGAGAGAGTTCCAGAGTTTATAGACACATTTACAGCTCCAAAACACATGGATTAAGTCAGCTATCTGGTCCTTACAGTGTGGGCAGAAAGGTGATTTTGATGTGTTAAATTTGTGTAGGATTGCAGGTGTAAAATAAGCATTATTATTGATCATGAGCTGAGTGTATGCTAACTTTCTGAGGGGTAGAATCTTCAGTGTTAAATTGATTGCCTGGCTTATTTGCTGATCATCTATGGATGGTTTAATTTTTCTCCTGTAGTTAGAGAAGAGGAGGTCCTTCTGGTATTTGATTTCATTTATCATTTTATATGAATTGGTAATAGTTTTCTTTGTTGTGATAATAGTTTTCCAAAGCCTGCTACAAGTTTCTATGTCACTATTGGTCATAGTCATATTTTGGAGATAACTGGAACACAGTTCTTTGATTTGTCTTAGGATTATTATGTGTGATTTAGGGAGGTTTAAGTTGGTCCTCATTTCTTGTATTGAACAGTTAAAGTAGGGATAGATATCTTGGATTGTTTTATCTTTTAGTCTGGGAAAAGGGACTAAGTCCAGCATCTTATTGTTTATTTTTAAATTTGGGTTTTTATGAAGGGGTTGCAGTATTGTCATGGCATGTCTAAGGTTCAAGAATTTAAAGAGTTTTTGCGCTAGGTTGATAGAATGTTTTAAGGGCTCTATAATGTTATAAGTTTGTATTTCTCTCTGCTTCAGGAATGGAAGTGCTTTGGGATTGAAACCTAGAGCTTTAATATTTCTATAATATATTGTCACCCAGACAGGAGACCAATTTTCCATCGACGGGTTATGTTCAGCTATTCTCAATATTCTGTTAGTGTTAATGATCGAGTAGTACATTTTAAAATCTGGTAGATTTAGTCCTCCTTTGCTTTTGGGGAGTGTTAATTTTGGGTAGGAGATTCTGGGTTTTTTTGGGTTCCCATATAAATTTTGCTAGGAAGGTATGAATTTGTTTGAAGAATTTATTATGTATTTTTGTCTGTGATGTCATGAATATATACATTAATCTAGGTAAAATGTTCATTTTGATTATTGATACTTTGGCCAAGAATGGTAGTTTTAGGTTGTTCCATCTTTTGCAGTCTTGCATTATATTTTGCCATTTAAGGTTTACATTGTGTTGGTAGAAGTCTTTGTTACTCTGGAAAAAGGTGATTCCCAGGTATTTCGTTTCTTCTTTAATTTTTATTGTGTTTAACAATGGTATTAGTGAGATGAGTTTGGGTATTTTTAGGGGGAAAATATTAGTTTTATTAAGGTTTAGTTTGTAGTTAGACATAGTCGAGAAATGTTCAATTGCAGCTATTATTTTGTTTATATCGGAATTTGGTGCAGTATATGTTCAGATCATCTGCAAATGCAGTGAGGTATATTTTGAAGTTGTGTATTGATGGAGGATTGTGATATTTATTTTGTTTAATGTATAGAAAGAGTGGTTCTAGGTGTAGGTTAAACAGGAAGGGTGATAGTGGGCATCCTTGTCTTGTTCCATTTTTTATTAGGATCCTATTTGACCAAGTTTTATTTATATACAGAGATGTGTATGGGTTGCTATAGAGAGTTTGGATGATCTGAATGAAGTTATTGGGTATATTAAAGTAGGGTAGTGTTTGTATCATGCAACCAGACAAGGGAGGAGGAACAGTTTTAATGGATGCCATTATATATGAGTCCAAAATGAAGGAAGGCTTACAAAACACTAACAACTACACTAGAGCCTCTATCAATGAAATCAACATTTCCACAGCTAAAATCAATGTGTTAATAAATGATTTGTTACTTGAGGGTTCTATTGACTTGGACACTTTCAATTTTCTCACCACCCAGGGTCCTAGGGTTCCTTCAGTATTTGGCATTCCCAAAGTTCATAAAGATCCAAATGACCCTCCTTTGAGACTTATAGTCGCTTCAGAAGGTTCTATTACCACCCCCTTGGCAAAATATGTAGACATTAAATTAAAAGAACTATCCAACCAGAGTAGTACAGTTTTAAAAGATTCCTGGGATTTTTTGAGACAAGTAAAAGCCCATCTCTTCTCTAACAACATAATATTTATTACATTGGACATCGTGGACCTATTTGGATCTATTCCCCACGATATTGGGTTATTGTGGTTAGAAGAAAGTATGGCACAAAACAAGAGTTTTACAACTAATGAATTCAGAACTTGCCTCCTCTTGATGGAAGTTATCCTAAAAAACAATTTCATGTTCTTCCAGGGAGAATTTTTTCGGCAAGAAAAGGGAGTGGCAATGGGAGCCAAATGTTCCCCCACCTACGCCAACATTATTCTTTCATGGTGGGAGAATTTATTTATAAATCAAAGTGAATTTGTCAACAGCTGGGTACTTTACAAACGTTTTTTAGATGATATAGTCATCTTCTGGACCGACACATTGGAAAGATTTTATGAATTTTTGGAATATATCAAAGGCACAACAAGTTTTTTGGATTTTACAGCTAAGGTCGATTTTGATGAATGTATTTACTTGGATGTTTTACTTAGTAAAAGTGATCACAACTTTATTTCCAAGATACACAGGAAATCTACATTCTCAAATTCTTATCTTCACTTTTCAAGTGGGCACCCCTTCAGTCAAAAAAGGAACATCCTTAAGGGACAACTAATTAGGTCCAGTAGGATGACCTCCGAGGATTCTGATTTTTATAAGGATTGTCAATTTATAATTGACATGTTTCAAAAAAGAGGGTATCCTTCCTATTTAACGGGTGAAATTCATAAAGTAGTCACAGAAGGTAGAAAAGGGAGATTTGCCCCTATACTAGGACAGGACAGTTCAGACATTACAATAGACCCAAATGACCCTGACAATGCCAACAATTTTTCAAATGCATTCATTATGGACTAAACTGGAGATGCAGCGGTACTTAAAACTACCATTAGCAAAGAATGGGATAAGTTTAGGGATTTTACAGAACTTGAACATATAAAGAATCAGCCAATAAAATTTATATATCGAAGGGACATGAATCTCAAAAACATTTTTGAGTTCGGGGGAGCTACTATTACAAACAATGAATCACACAAAATAGGTACTTATAAATGTGGTTCTTGCTCCCAATGCCCATATATTCAAAATAATGTTAGTATCTTTATTTCCAGCAGAAAAAGGACCATTTCTTCTTCTAAATTTGCAAACTGCCACACAGCAGGGGTAGTATACATTGCCACATGCCACTCTTGTTCTTCCTTCTATGTGGGAAAAACAGAAAGGAAGTTAAAATCTAGAATATATGAACATACTTATGAAATTAAAAGAAATAATGTAAACAATGCACTGTTTCGCCATACTCAAGTTTGTAAAGATTCTGTTTTTTACTTCTTTGTATTGGAGGTTGTACCAAGGGAAGTTAGGGGTGGCATGTGGGAGACTAAACTTGAATATAGGGAACTTTTCTGGCAGATCACACTGGATGCTACTAAAGAACCAGGTTTAAATGAAATGCTTTCAATTAAACCAGTGTTAAAATTAAGAGCTGCCAAGTTGTAAATTTCCCTACGGCCACTAGATGGTAGTAGAACTATATTTAACCTTAACAGACATATTCAGTTTTATTGTGTTGAATATTTATTGGAAGTTTAGTCATTTAATTAGAATTATGCTCTATTTCATTTCTAATTTATTAAAAATATGATGTTAAGTTGTCTATCTCGCCTTCATTCTTGCTGGATGGGTTCGGAGCTGACCTCGGCTCCGACTCGGCCACTCTAAAAGCTCGAGAGTTGGTTCCACCGGCTCGAGGCTCCCCTTATATCCCACAATGCTAGGCGAGAGTTACCTCAGATCTCGTTTGCCGCTACAGCTATCGAGGTGTTGGTTTTCTACCGGTTCTTGGTAAGTGACTTTCTTGTAAAGTTAGTGTAATTAAACCCCTTTAATTTTAAATTTTATACTTATTTCCCTTAGTTTAGAGGAATTCTTGCCCCTTTTTCTTAAAATTCCTGTTTTTTCCCCACAAGAACTTTAAGTTCTTCCCTCGGGCCTTCAGGCCTTCTTCCTTCCCCAGTGGGTGTGTGTGTTTTCTTAATTTAAAACTTAGTCAGTTGTTTTATTTTAAGCTAAAACTAGACAGGGTGTAATCAGTGTGTTTTTGACTGTGTGTGTGATTGCACTTTTGGGATGTCTAAAGAATCAAAGGTCTCAGGCTTCAAGAAGTGTGATGCGTGCTGTCAGAAAATGTCTCTGACAGACGGTCACACTTCTTGTGTCTACTGCCTGGGGCCTTTGCACCTGCAGGACTCCTGTGCTGTTTGCCATGGCTTCAGTCCCAGGGTCCTGCAGGAAAGAAAAATAAATTAATTTTGAGAGGTTTACTCAAGCCCGAGGATTCCCTTACTGTCTCTTCAGGGAAGCCCTCCAAGGCTTCTAGGTCTTCGGCTCCAGCAACTGAGCCGAGACCTAAGGCTTCTAAACCTCCGCCTGCATCGGCTCCGGCTGGAGCCGATGAGTCTCAGTCCACAGTTTCTGTGGTTCCCTCGGCTCCGGCTGGAGCCGAGGTAATAGAGATTCCCATGTCGGCTCCGACCAGATCTTCGGAGCCGACATCGAGGAAGAGGTCCAGGTCACCATCCCTTGGCTCCGTTCATTCGGCTCCAGGATCTCCTCTGCTGTCTGAACGGAGCCATAAATCTCATTCCTCTAGGTCATCGAGGCTGTCGGATCATGACCTTCAGAGGGTAGTGAGTCGACTTCTTAAGTCCGAGGCACTAGCCCAGATGCTGCAGAGCCCGACTCATCAGTCGATGCCTGCCCCTGTCCATCAATATATTCCTCCTCCGACTCCGTTGAGCTCGGAGCCGGTCGTCGGAACCGAGACTGTGGTAGCGTCGGAGCCGATACAATTGTCTTCGGCTCCATCATCGGCTCCGATTTCTTCCTTAGAAGAATCTCGGCGCCGGACTTCCATCGTTGGCTCTGAGGGGGTGAGTGGCATCGGACCCTTGTCCGACCCCGCTCTTCCTCTCGGAGCTTCGGCGCTGGTGAGTTCGGCTCCGACATCGGCCTCGGAGCCATCACTGTCGGTGCCGAGGGTGGTTTTCAGCTTCGGGCGGGACCTCTGGCTTTGCCTGACAGGGGTGCGTTCGAGGTCATGCGGAGTGTGTTAGAGCCTGGCTCTACTCCACAGTCAGCGCCCGTCCGCCTCCCTCTACGGTGCCTCAGGTCAAGTCGACTCACTCCCTCATCCCGGACCGCAGAGAGCCAGCTCCTCAGGAACCCCTGTGGGATTTCATCCTCTTCGAGGCCTCTCCTGATTTCGCAGAAGAGCCCCCTCGGAAGAGGAAGTGTAAGAGGAAACACATTGACTCACCTGAGTCCATCACATCTGACACAGATTTAGATGATTCCGAGGGTTCCCCCCGTTCCCCTTCTGAAGATGTCTCTTTGCAGACATTCTAGAGATCCTGAAACAGAGGGGAAATTGGCCAGCCCTTAACCCTTCGGAGGATGAATCTGTATATCTTGAGGCGTTTGGCTCTCGCCCTTCCACCTCCTGGGTGTCCCCCTTGACCCCCTCATGCAGGTAGTTGCTAAAAAGGCATGGACGGCTCCTGATTCAGTGGACCCCACTCCCAGGAGACCCTCCAAATTCATAACGGCACCAGCAGACAAGCAGTTCTTGATGAAAGGAGTTTCTGTGGATGCTATGGTGGTAGCTGCTGCCACTAAGAAGGAACTAGCTGATCCTTCAGTACCTGTCCATCCACCTAACAAGGAATCTAGGTCCATGGACAGGTACGGGAAGCAGATGTTTTCGTCAGCGACATTTACTATGCATTCGCTGAACTACCTGTGCCATTTCACTCGTCTTCAAAGGGACTTGATTAAAGAAGCGAGTGACATGTTGAAGGATCCTACAGCTGCGGGTTTTCAAGATAAAATGAACACTCAGCTGGCTACCCTTAACTCCATAGCCAACTCCTCCATGCGCCTCCTTTCTTATGCGGCTGATGGAGCGAGTAGGGCCGCAGGGACAGGTGTGGCCTTACGTAGGCATGCCTGGATGCGGCTATGCAATTTTGCGGACCCCTTCAAGACTTCTTTCACTAACTCCCGTTTGATGGATCATCTCTCTTTGGTCCTCAAGTGAAAGAAACCTTGACTAGGTGCGAGACTGATGGCAAGACTCTTTCTGCCGTCGGAGTCCGTTTTTCTACTCCTTCTAGGCCTTACCCCAAAGGCCAGAAAAGTGGGAAAATGTGGTTCCGTAAACAAAATCAAGGGACTTCGCCTGACGACAAAGTCGTTACCCGCCAGAGGCAGAGGCGGAATAACAATGGTAGACGCCCTCGAGGCAGGGGCTCCGAGAACCAGGGCAATCGAGAAGCCTTCTCTGTTAAGCCCCTTCAGCAACCCTGAGGTGTTGTCCGGCTGCCCAACCTCCGAGGCAGTCGGGGAAGGTTGTCACTGTACCCAAAAGCCTGGCTATCCCTGACTCAAGACAAATGGGTACAGTCCGTCATTTCAAGGCTATTCTATCCCCTTTCTTCGCTTTCCAAACAATCAAAAAATCCCTTCCAGATGTTCCACCGCCAAAGGGATCTAGCGGTTTTGGAAATTTCAAAACTGCTTGCAAAAGAGCAATTCAGCCAGTTCCAGCAGACCAGCAAGGATCCGGAATCTACTCAAGGTTCTTTTTAGTTCCAAAGAAAACGGGACTGGAGACCAATTTTGTATCTCAGTATCTTGAACAGGTCAGTCAAGAAAACAAGATTTCGGATGGTCACGCTGCAGTCCATCCTTCCCCTATTGGGAAAAGGAAACTGGATGTGCTCTATAGACCTTCAGGATGCGTACTATCACATAAAAATGAACAGACGCTCCAGAAGATTCCTCCGCTTCAGGCTGGGAACCAGTCATTTTCAATTCAGGGCCCTGCCCTTTGGTCTCACCACTGCCCCCCGGGTGTTTACCAAATGCATGGCAGTGGTAGCTTCTCACCTGAGACGACGAGGATTCCAGGTGTTTCCATATTTGGACGACTGGCTCCTCACAGCTCCCACCAAGCATCTCCTTCTGATGGCCAGGGATTACACTTTTCGCATTTGTCAAACGTTAGGCATTTCAATAAATTGCGAAAAGTCTGTTTTGTCGCCTTGTCGTACTATTACCTTCATAGGCGCAAATCTAGACACAGTAGACATGTCTGCGAGGCTAACAGATCAGAGAATAACAGACATACACAGACTGGTCTCACTCCTTTTCAACAACAACAGAATCAAAGCCAGGTTAGTTCTGAAAGTGTTGGGAATTATGGCGGCTGCCATACCTCTGCTTCCATTTGCCAGATTCCACATGCGAATCCTTCAATGGATGCTCTTTACACAATGGTCATACCAGCAACTTCCAATGTCCCACACCATTATGATCACGCAGTGCAGAAATCATCTCATGTGGTGGATGTCTTCCCCTCAGCTCTGGTTGGGAAGACCCTTTGTCCCTCCCCCTCCGGTTGCTACTCTGACAACGGACGCCTCCCTGATCGGGTGGGGGGGGCATTATCAGGGCAGGACGGTCCAGGGCATATGGCAACCAGACGAATGCCACTTGCACATAAATGTTCTGGAGATGAGAGCAGTGCTTTTAGCGTTGCAAGCCCTTCAAGACTCTCTCCCTTGGGAACGATTGCAATCCAGACAGACAATATGTCTGTAGTGTGGTACATCAACAAACAAGGCGGAACCAGGTCCTACCCCTGTGTCGAGAAGCACTCAGATTGTGGCAATGGGCGATTTCTTCTCAGCGTTTTCTGATAGCAACGCACATCCCGGAAGTCCAATCAAATAGCGGACAAATTGAGCAGAGCTATCCTCATGCCTCACGAGTGGTCTCTGAAAGACTCTGTTGTGAGAGAGATTTTTTTCAAGTGGGGTCAGCCTTGCTGCGATCTTTTTGCTACTCCCCAAAACAGCAAGTGCAGACATTATTTCACCCTATTCCCTTTACCAGGCCAACCCAGCAGAGATGCTCTAGTCCAAGTTTGGCCCCGGGGACTTCTGTATGCATTTCCTCCCTTCCCACTAATCTCTCAAGTGATACAGAAAGCTATCACTCAGAAGGCCTCGTTAATCCTCATTGCTCCTTACTGGCCTCGACAGGTGTGGTTCCCCTTTCTACATCAATTTCTACTGGAGCGACCTTGGCATCTGGACCTAGTTCCAGACCTTTTGATCCATCAATCGGGTCAGTTACATCGCTCCCTCCCCTCTCTGAACCTCACTGCTTGGTTCCTCCAGTTCCAACCTTAGCCAGGCTTCCTCAATTATCTCACTCTGTTCGAGATATTTTGATAGCTTCCCATAAATCTTCCACTAGGAAGATTTATTTGAGTAAGTGGAAACGTTTCACATATTGGGCTCAAGGAAGGACATTGATCCTTTCACTGCTTCCATCCAAATAGTCCTTGATTTTCTAGCTGAACTCTTCCATGCAGGTTCATCTCCTTCTACTCTTAAAGTTCAATTGGCAGCTATCTCTAACTTTCATGTGGGTATTTCTGAGTCTGCCTTAATGTCCCACAAGCTTTGCAAAGCCTTTTTGAAAGGAGTTTTTCTTCTCAGACCTCCTATAAGAAATCCTCCTTCTCCTTGGGACCTAAATTTAGTTCTTACTTCTTTGATTCTACCCCCTTTCGAACCTGCAGCCTCCTGTTCTTTAAAATTGCTATCATGGAAGACTCTTTTCTGGTAGCTATTACTTCAGCTAGAAGAGTCTCAGAACTTCATGCACTCAGCTGTCGACCTCCTTATCTATTGTTCCATAAGGACAGGGTATCCTTACGAACCAACCCGTCCTTTTTGCCTAAGGTAGTCTCAACGTCAAATCTAAATCAGAGCATTGACCTCCCTGTCTTTTTCCAGAATATTCCAATAGGTCTGAACAAAAATTACACTGGCTAGATGTTCATCGTCAGTTGAGGTACTATTTGGATAGAACAAAACAATTCAGAAAATCTGACCAACTGTTTATCTCCTATGCAGAAGGCAGAAAGGGACTTTCAGTTTCAAAGGTATCATTATCTAGATGGCTTACATCTCTGATTACCCTTGTTTATGAGATTAGACACCAAAAGCTGCCTAATAAACCTAAGGCCCATTCTACCAGAGCTTTGGCTACTTCCGTAGCCTTCCAAGACAGACTGCCTATTGACACCATTTGTGCAGCGGCTACTTGGGCTACTCCTCACACTTTCATTTCTCATTATAAGTTGGATTTAGCTTCTAGGCATAGAGCTAACTTTGGTTCCACTGTTCTCAGGAGTCTGTTCCGTTAGGCCACCCGGGACAAGGTGCTAGGGACGCGGTCCCATCCAGCAAGAATGAAGGCAAGATAGACAACTTAACATATAGAAGTTATGTTCTTACCATAACGTTCCATGTTAGTTGTCTTCTTCTCGCCTTCTTCTTGTGTCCCACCCTCCTTCCCCCTGGCCTGGACAGACCTAGAGGAGTTGTGATTGTGACCTCTCTTTCTACCACCTCTTTTCTTAGGCATATGCTGCTTGCATATCTCCTGAATCAGGATGTAGGTCACCCTTCTTCTCCCTGTTGTTAGAGGTGGACTCTGTTTAGAGTTATTCTGTTACTAATATAAGCTGGGGTTAGCTTACAAACGAGATCTGAGGTAACTCTCGCCTAGCATTGTGGGATATAAGGGGAGCCTCGAGCCAGTGGAACCAACTCTCGAGCTTTTAGAGTGGCCGAGTCGGAGCCGAGGTCGGCTCCGAACCCATCCAGCAAGAAGAAGGCGAGAAGAAGACAACTAACATGGAACGTTATGGTAAGAACATAACTTCTATTTTTTATTCAATGAATTGAATTTTAAAACAATGCATTAAAGTAATCATTCATAATTTCAATATATTTAACATTTTAAACAACCATTTTGGAATCAAGTTTGAGTTCAGCCATTTAGTAATAATTAATTAAATTCCTTAATTGATAGATGTATATAAGGTGTGTGTATTTTTCAATGTGTTGTATCAGAAATTGTGTTTTTTCTGAGGAAGACATTCGAAAACGCAGTTTTGTTGTTACAAGCGTTATTAAATCAGTTTTTATTTTATCCCATGTTCATTTTGAGTTTATTTTACTGAACTAAATCCAGGACTGTTCAGTTTGGGTCTCATACCCTTATTTGGTCTCCGGAGTGAACCTTTTGTGTGGTCTTTAATATTTCTATAATATATTGTCACCCAGACAGGAGACCAATTTTCCATCGACGGGTTATGTTCAGCTATTCTCAATATTCTGTTAGTGTTAATGATCGAGTAGTACATTTTAAAATCTGGTAGATTTAGTCCTCCTTTGCTTTTGGGGAGTGTTAATTTTGGGTAGGAGATTCTGTTTTTTTTTTGGGTTCCCATATAAATTTTGCTAGGAAGGTATGAATTTGTTTGAAGAATTTATAATGTATTGTTGTCTGTGATGTCATGAATATATACATTAATCTAGGTAAAATGTTCATTTTGATTATTGATACTTTGGCCAAGAATGGTAGTTTTAGGTTGTTCCATCTTTTGCAGTCTTGCATTATATTTTGCCATTTAAGGTTTACATTGTGTTGGTAGAAGTCTTTGTTACTCTGGAAAAAGGTGATTCCCAGGTATTTCGTTTCTTCTTTAATTTTTATTGTGTTTAACAATGGTATTAGTGAGATGAGTTTGGGTATTTTTAGGGGGAAAATATTAGTTTTATTAAGGTTTAGTTTGTAGTTAGACATAGTCGAGAAATGTTCAATTGCAGCTATTATTTTGTTTATATCGGAATTTGGTGTAGTGCAGTATATGTTCAGATCATCTGCAAATGCAGTGAGGTATATTTTGAAGTTGTGTATTGATGGAGGATTGTGATATTTATTTTGTTTAATGTATAGAAAGAGTGGTTCTAGGTGTAGGTTAAACAGGAAGGGTGATAGTGGGCATCCTTGTCTTGTTCCATTTTTTTATTAGGATCCTATTTGACCAAGTTTTATTTATATACAGAGATGTGTATGGGTTGCTATAGAGAGTTTGGATGATCTGAATGAAGTTATTGGGTATATTAAAGTAGGGTAGTGTTTGGAGTAAGAATTCTAGATTAACCCTATCAAATGCCTTGTGGGCATCCACTACCATTGTGTAGATGTTGATATTATATTGGTTAGCGTAGGATATTAATGCATCTAATGTTAATGTATTGTCACTAGTCTGTCTATGTGGTGTAAAACCGGATTGTTCTGGGGAGAGGATTTTTTCTATCAGATTTTTCATTCTGTTTGCAAGTATAGAGGTAAATATTTTAGTATCTATATTTAAGAGGGAGATGGGTCTGTAGCTGTCGGGGTTTTTGGGGTCTGTGTGCTCTTTTAATATAAATATAGTTTTAGAGGCATTAAAGTGGATATCATTTATTTTATAGTTTATTATGTAATTCAGTGTATAGTATAGTAGTTTGGCTATCAAGGGGGAAAATGCTTTTTAAAATTCTGATGCGAGTCCATCCGGACCCGGAGCCTTATGCACTTTTAAGTGTCTGATTGTTGTAATAATTTCACTGATGGATATCGGCTCAGTTAGTTTTTTTTGTTGGACTAAATTGAGTTTAGGGAATTTTTGAAGAAAAAGAGATCTATCTTCCTTTGAGGTTTGTAGTATTTGTGCTCCATATATTTAAGAGTATATTTGTTCAAATGTTTTAATAATATCTTCATTTTTTGCATAGTTTTTATCTCTGTAGTTTATTTCTGATATATTGGAGGCATTTTTGTGTTGGCAGATAATTCTGGCCAGAGCTCTAGATGGTATTTGAGCTTCTTCTGCATAAGTGGCTAACATTCTGGCTTTATAGAAAGATAGGTTCCTGGTTTCTAACATATATAGATTCCTTTGCAGTTTTAAAAGTTCTGCTTCTGTTTGGTTCTTAGGGTTATTTATTAGTTCTTTTTCAAGATGCTCTATTTTCCCTTTCAGTATATGCTCCTCTTTCAGTTGTATTTTTTATAGTATGCTGCTTTTTTGATAAACAGTCCTCTGATTTGTGCTTTGGTTGCAGCCCATTCTATGTCAGTTGGTACTTGGGAGTTAGTGATATTTGTAAGAGCTATTTTTAGTATTGCTTCTGTTTCTTTTATTACATCCATTTTGGAAAGTAAATTAGGGTTTAATGACCAATTATGACCCCTATTCTCTAAATATATCTTTTTGTCCCAGTTAATGTTCAGTGTGATTTTGGAGTGATCTGAAAAGAACCTGGTATGTATAGTTATTGTTGGGTCCATGTTAATGAATATGTCAGAGATTAAGAAGAAGTCTATCCTTGACCACATTTTGCCACAATAGAATGTGAATTTCCCTGTTTTATCTGCACTGTTCCCATGTTTAAAAGGGTCATATAGTTTGAAATCTTGTTTGAGTTCATTAAGGGCTAATGTGGCTTGTTTATTATGTGATTTGGTCAGATTAGATTTATCCTTTTCTGGGTTTTGATATGTATTCCAGTCACCTCCAATCACTAGGTAGTGATCTTTAAATTGGTTTAAGGTTGGGTATAATGACATATAAAAGTGTTGTTGGTTATTACAGGGTGCGTAAACATTAAGTACCATTATAGGTTTTGGTATTGTAGGACTATTAAATGTTATATATCACCATCTTCCCTCCTTGTCAACTTTGGTTTTAAGTATTTTTCCTTAAATTGGTTTTTAATTATTATGGCAGCCCCAGCACTGTTTGTTTTCCCCTCTGAAGCTATGATTTGACTTATCCATTTCTTTCTGCTAATTTCTGCCCGTTGATCTGCAGTCAAGTGCGTTTCTTGTATTAGTATGAGGTTGGCTGTGATTTTTAATGTAAGGTATAAGAATAGTTTTCTTTTCTTCTTGTTTTGGAGCCCTTTAACATTCCATGATTCTATTTCCCACATTTATTTATTAGGTGTATTCCTTAGATATGCCATGTATATTAGTTTTGTTTTGTTAGTTTTGTATGTGTTACTGTGTGATGGTTAAGGAAAGCATCTATTTATCCCGTCCTACACTGTGCCTAACCACTATATCCCTGGACCAGGAATAATCAGGGGGGAGGATGAAGGTTCATTATATGGTTTACCTTTACGTCTAATCTTGGAATGTGTTTTCTTTTTAGATATAGATTTACTCCATAGTATCCCCCCTGTGTTACTATAAACAGTGTGGACAAAGCTGAACAAACTAGTTCCCTCAACAAACACTGCTACTTAATATCCCTAGCCTTTTCCAACATATTATTTATACAGTGATGGTATTGCATTTAAGGTACAGCATGTATTGTTTTTGTCTTGTGACTAATTCTTTCTAATAGTATTTTTAAAACAGCATATTAATATACATTCCTCAGTAAATTATAGCAATATGTGTACCATAGTAATATTGTTTAAACAATCAGTCTTGTCATTTTTATATTTTTCTCTCATTTGACTTCTTTTTCCTCCCCTTTACTTATTCAGGTTTCGGCCTTCATTGGTGCCTATAGTGATGTTTTTCCACATCAATCTGTGTGGGTTATAAAATATATACTTGGCACCTATTTAACAGAAGTAGGAAGTATAGAGAGACAAAAAAAAAAAAAAAAGAAAGAAAAACAGCTTAGCCAAACAGTCCTTCTGCTATAGTTGACATATTAAGGCTATATTTACATTATCCCAGGATTGTTAGGTTATTTTACTAATTTCCTGAGATTACTTCTCTCCAGGATCTTTTAACACATTTCTAGTATTTACATAAAACATTTAACAATTTTTTTCCCAATATTAATCTATGAGCTAGCATAATTCTGACAGTTTATTTCTTGCCTATTATTTAAGGCTGGAGTTTCATTCACCTACACAGTACTGGGTGTACTGTTTTAGTGAATGTCTCAGTTCAACAGTACCTTATTTCTTCAAGGTTTTGCTTGCGGGTTGGTTGACATCTATGGTGCAGCTTTCTTCTTTTAGCTGGTGCAGATCAATTTTCATTTTTCAGGCAGTAAAATCCTTTGGAGCTTGTTGAAATCCGTTTTGTCTGACTGTTCTTAATGAAGCCATCAAAAGCCTAGGGGGACTGAATTTGTAAGCCAATATCCGAGATGGGAACTTCCTTCCTATATTCGTGCATCGGAAACAGCAGTTAATTTTTGGTTCCCACCCAGGCTGTACTTCCCTTTCCTGTGTTCCTCATGGCTCACATCAATGACCCAAGGGCCTAGACAGCAAGGGGAAGATTTCAGAGTTGGATCCCAGCTAGAGTGCTCTTGAATGGGGTCGTTTTTTTCATCCAAGGGACCTTTATCTTTTTTTGTTGTGGATTTATTTCACTTCTGAAGGTGGACTTTGCTTGAAAACAGCCAGAAATGTCTCTTTTGCCTCTTTGGGGTTAGCAACCATGTATTTAACCTCTTTGATGTAAAAGATTAACTGATTTGGATATTTCATCTGGAATTTGATTTTTTTTTCTATTAGGAACCTGCAGTATGGAGATAGTAGTTGTCTTGCTTGTCTTATTTGTATTGGGAGGTCTTGAGCAAAGGAGATTTTATTATTATTCCAGGTGAGTATGCCTTTTTTCTTTGCTGCCAGTATGATTTTATTTACATCTTGGTAGTTTAATATTTTAATATAGACAGGTCTTGGTTTCAGTGATGTTTGCATTTCCCTCAGAGCTCTGTGGGCTCTCTCTATTGTTATTTGCTGCATTTCTTCAGATTCCTCTAGGAGGGAATTTATTATTTGCTTGATTGTTGGTATTAGATTGTTATGAAGTACAGTTTCAGGTATTCCTCTCATGATGATATTGTTCCTTCGAGATCTTGCTTCCAGGTCTGTTAATTTTGCTTGTAAGTTTTGTATTTCTTTGTCATGGGCATCAGTTTTTTGAGAAATAGAGTCTATTTTTATTTCATTTTCTATTATTTTGGATATTATTTGGCTGAATGAGTCACCAAAGGTTTGAAATTGTTATGATAAGTCCTTTAATGCTTGCTGGATAGGTAATAAGGCAGATTTTATGTCTTCCAGATTAGCTGGCTGGTCTGTCTTGGATTTATTTGTATTTTTAGAGTTGTCAGTTTGTTTAATTGTCTTTTGTCTTTTTGAAGTTGTGTCTTTCTCAGGTGAGGCTAGTAGTGAGAATTTGGTCTTAGTTGTTGTTGTTTTTACCAATCTTGCAGTCAGATGCAGGGCCTTAGTAGCACATTGCTTAAGCTGTTATTCAGAAATCTTAGTTAATCCTGCTGTTTCTGAGCTGAATCTGTCACTTTTTCTTCCTCTTTTGTTTGCTGGATGATATTAGCAGTAAATATCTACAGTTATTTCTGTATTATTAATTCTGCGTTGCCTTCTGGGTTTGTTTTAATCCAGGGTATATCGAGACCTAGGTGATAGCAGTGCTCACAGAACAGCGGCCATTTTGAACTCTCTAAAGTATATTTTAGAACTTAACACTTCTTTCTGATCCATCTATTTCTGTGATCCGCTGTCCTGTTCTAAATCCTGCATCTCTGTTCCCTGCTGCCGATGATTAAACATCTTCGACCCTCTTATTGGTGACTCCCAGTGAATTTTTGGTGTTTAAGTTACGTTTTCACTGGTTTGGTTTTTGCAATTTTGATATACCTTTTTGTTGTAGTCATGTAAACATGTTATAGTTTTGAAATGCACATACTGTCTAAAAATACCATGCATATACATTTTGTCTTAGTTTTTTGCAAAAGATCCCAGCCTTCAGTGCAGACAAGACAGCACATACTCCTTCTCCACTACCACATACTGCAAATCCATGCAGGTCACCAAAGAGTCACCAGGAAAGAAGGCCTAAGCATGTTATTCCCACTGACTCTGCTTCAATACAAGGATGTGACTTAGTCATATGTCCTAGGCTCATAGGAGTTGCAAATCAGTTCAGCTGCTAGGACATTTCCCCTTTGCCATTACCCAGGCTTAAGCTTTTTCCACCCTTTTCAAGAAGGGCCAGGCCCTGCCAGAGAGTGAATTTATGAACACCCAACCAGTTATCCTTTTTAAAGGCAGAATGTTTGTCACACTGTTTAACTTGCACAGTTAGTTTGTTCTACAGAGGTAGATAAGCACCATGTTGTAAATCTGTACATCAACCATGTGCACTTATTTTTGGTAGTGGATTTACATCCATGGTTCTGCTATTAGCTGCTGCGCAACAATCTCGATTGTGTTTGGTGCAGCATTTCTTTGAGAAAGTGCATTTTACAGATAAATGCACTTTAGTGAAAATGGAGTTGCAAAATTCATTTTGTGGAAATGTAATTTCAGTGGGTCGAAGAAGACCCATGTATGTGTATATATATATATATATATATATGGATCTAGGACTGTTGAACAAAACTTCAGCATCCCGAATTCACAATAACCGAACACAGTATATATATATATATATATATATATATATATATATATATATATATATATATATATACACACACACACACACACACACACACACACATATATATATATATATATATATATATATATATATACATACGTATGTATATATATATATATATATATATATATATATATATATATATATATATATATATATATATATATATATATATATATATATATATATATATATATATATATGTATATATATATATATATATATATATATATATGTATGCATATTTATATATATATATATATATATATAGAGAGAGAGAGAGAGAGAGCTGGTCAAGTCTTTTATTCAATAAAATCAGAAGTAAATCCTTGTATAAGCGCTTCCAGGCTACATGCCCTTTTTCAGATAACAAAGAACATCACAAAAAACATTTTTAAAATGCAAAGCAACCATTCAGCTTTCAATATTTTACCCTCCTTTTCTTAAGGATAGGTTTTAAAGGTACAACAGCATTAATACGTGGTGGCTTGTCCGCCTCAAGTCTTATAATCCATCTAGTTTCTGCACATTCCATATCATTGAATAAATCACCTTTTCTAACATTGGGAGTAATCATTTGTATTGCCATAAACAGAAATATATGATTCAAATTCACTCTTACATGTTGAGCTACTGCATTGTGTTCATTGGAATGCTTAATATCTTACATATGTTGGAATATCCTTGTCTTAAACATTGAATTGGTCTTACCCACATAATATGATTCACAATGTATATATATATATATATATATATATATATATATATATATATATACACACACACACACACACACACCTCTCAACTTCTTAGTGCCAAAAATCTGGAGAAAGCTTGACAGAATGGGGGGCCAAAGGCCCAAAAAATAGGTACAGATTTTAATTATTGCTACTCCAGATCCAAATAATTACATGTAAAATAGCCCACCACATCATCGCTAGCTACAGTCTCTCACTATGAACCAGGAGAAGCATGCAGTCTGCCTGGAATTGCTTGAGTTACTCAGCATACAGCCATACACCTTGGTCATGGGAGATTTCAACTAACCTTCCATCAACTGGGTGACTTACATGAGCACAAACATGATTGCTGTGGAAGTTCCTGTACTTTGTTAATTCAAATACCCTGGAACACTTGATCTGCACCCCCACAAGGAGCACAAATATCCTAGACCTACTGCTCACCAACTTGGGGGTTCATTGCACTAACCCTGTGTGTTGAACTCCCTGGTAAAGTTATACCATTTAAAGTAAAGATCAGACCTGACACCTCCACAGGAGCAAAAAAAAAAATTGAAAAAATGTCAGCAAAACAAACTATAGCCTGCTAAGTGAAGGTATAAAAAGTTTTAAAGCCCCTACAACAGAGCCAATAATGACGCCTATGCAGATGAGTGCAGAAATTTCCTATAAGCCACTTAAACAAATGTACTGACTCGGTCGTGCATGACAGGACCAAAACCAGGTCCTCCAAAAAAAAAAAAAAGCCACCCTGGTGGACTGTAAGCATAAATAAGTTATAGAACAAAAAAAAAAGGAAACTGATATCTAAAAGCACATATAAACTTAATCAGAGGAAGAATACCCTCCACAGTTTGAACAAACAAGTCGGATATCTTGTAAAGTCTTCTAAGGCTAGTTATGAGACTAAATTAGCAACTTAGCTAAAGACAATCATAAGGCCTTCTATAACTTTGTCTGAAACCTAAAAGGGAATGCCCAGCTGTGTGCCAAACTTGTAGTGGACGGTACCAATTACATTGAACCTGAGGAAACTGCCAACCTGCTAGCTGACAGATTTGGCAATAAATGCACCCCCTGCCCCTGTCCCCACCAGCTATATCCCAAAGTATTGCTGACAGCAGTCCCCTACCGAGTATCTCCAAAGACCAGGTCATACAAGTGCTGTCCAAGGCCAAAAACAAAGCCTCTATGGGACCAAATAGCATCCCAGGCTGCTTACTATATCTAAAACAAGATCTAGCATTACCACTTGGCACTCTCTTTCACCATAAACTGAGCATTGGCTTTGTTCCAGCAGAGTGGAGAACAGCAACAGTAATCCCATTGCACAGACGGGGTCCATCAACTGACCCTGAGAATTATTAAACCAAAAGCCTAACCAGCCTTATCTGCAAAGTCATGGATATAGTCATCATGGATTGTATCAAAAAGGACAGAAGCAACCTTCAAACTCTTGACCTGACACAGCTTAGTTTTGTCAAGGGTAGATCTTGCTTATTAAACCTGGTGGACTTCTGTGAGAATGTCACTAAAGCCCTGGATGATGGCAAAGCGGTACATGCTGCCTATCTAGATTTAGACAAAGCTTTTGACACAATCCCCAACTCAGGGATCATTGAGAATCTCTCCCAGTTGGGGATTAACCCATATGTCATTAGATGAGTAGCTAACTGCCTCATTGACAGAACCCACACTGTCAAAGTTGGGAAGTCCACCTCCACCAGTAGACCAGTAACCAGTGGGGTACCACAGAGATCTGTGCTGGGCCCTCTACTGTTTAGAATCTATTTCTCTGAGGTCCAGGTGAAAGATGGCCTGTGACTTACCAAATTTGCAGATGACTGTAAACGGAGCGCATTCATAGAGTCCCCCAGTGATGTTAACATACTACAGAAAAGGTTGATGCAAACAAATGACTGGTGCCAAAGTCACAGACTAAAACTAAACACAAAACATGCCTCATTTTCCCCTTTGCCAAAGTAGTAGTCCCTGCTAATTATTATATATATAACACTCCTCTAAGCTCAAAACAGTGGTGTGAGACTTGGGAACACATCTTCATATTTTGATGAATGAAACGCTCAATGTTTTTTCAGAATCATTCACACTACCAAATCAATAAAGTGAGTGATAAATATATCTATAAAGATCTGTATTTTTTCATCCATATATAAATATATGTATATGGGTAGCCTGTGTTTGGTCTACATTGTAATTAGTTGACATCTGTTTAATCAAACGTATGTGGTTGACTAAGCAGATGATCGACAGATGTGCGAGGCTGTATATTTTTGGGGGTAGGACAATATGTACTTTCCCCGATATTGCATGATCTTGGAGTTAGTATAAATTGCAGGGGGTGTGGGGGATGCAGGGGCCTTGCTTCTGGCAAAAATAAATTTTTTTTTTTTAAGATTGCATATGTCAAGGTTATTCCTTGGTGCATGCATATCGCTGTGTTTATGTTCACATTCTCAACCTTTTGCTGTCAGTGTTTAGAAGGCTGATGTATGCATTACTCAAACATGACAATACCCATGTAGATATGGGTGCACTGTTTTCATCAAAATCTATTTAGTCGACCACTTTTGGTAGTCTAAGTACATGGCAGAGAGGTGTGCGAGACTGCATTTCTCTAGGCTTGAGAATATTCCTTTTCTTCTATATTGCACAATCTGAGAGTCAGTGGATACAGTTAGCAAGGGGGTGTGCAGCTCCCAGATGGAGGTTGCCATCCAAAAAATGGAGTTTTTAATGCTCTCTTTTTTGGTTCTTTGTTTTTAACTTTGTTGTGCCAACGTCAGTTCTCAACATGTGTATTGCTACATCAATGTTTTTGCATTTTGACAAATGTGATCATAATCATATATATGTGTATATATATATATATATATATATATATATATATATATATATATATATATATATATATATATATACCCACACACACACACACTTTTTTCTTTTTTTCAAGCTATATTCATTTATTTTACATCCCACAAGTCACAATCCAGTGAACTAGTGCAGCAGAAGTCAGAAAAATTAAAGGAATGGACTTTATTAGTTGATGAATCACTATATGAAAAACTGTACTCATTGATTCCATCTATAAACATGCACATGCACACACAGACGCACACACACAGCAGCACAGTAGGACCATGAGTAGAGCATGGTCGCCACATAAGAGGTTCTACATTTTAGCTATCAGTTGAGGTGCCTCTTTGTGGAGTATTATGTCCTCACTGTATTTGCATGGGTTGTGTCCTAGTGGTCTATAAAGAAACATTTCATACACAAGCATTGATGCCCTTCTAGCTTGCTAATATACCACAATAGTTATCCCCATATTAAGTATCCAAACAAATCTTAAAATATCTAAACTAATGCTTGCTTTCAATAATATAATCTAGTAGTTTATTCTAGACATCAGCTACTCAAAAGAACCATTTTGTGCATGTCTTATTCCTATATAATCTCCTTCCCAGGTTGTCTACTGCTTTTATAATCCCAAGCATTCCCAGGGGAATTTGTTTCTAAATGTCCTACATACCATTAACAAAGTCTTCTCTTAAACACCAATGTGAAGCACTGAACAAAATTAAATATTTTAATATTTCATAACATAGACTTGTATCTATGGATTCCCTTGGTTTATCAACACGATACCCTTTCCAATTTACACATGCATATTTTCTTATAAGGTCACCATATTCTTTTTTCATTCCCTAAATTGAGACTTCTGATTTCCTATTCTAGATATTTTTTTTTACAACCTATACTTTAATAACCATTATTAACTATTTGGTTGACATAATCAGAAAAACTCCAACCTGGATGAATCTGTTTACAAAGTTACTTATATGAAACAACCATTTTAATCACTGTGCATTGTACTTAATATTCACTCTTCATGCTACTTATTCCAAATTTCATAGACTTAGGTTTTGATATATCTATATATTATATCTCTATACATTCTCTCTCTCTCTCTCTATATATATATATATATATATATATATATATATATATATATATATATATACACACACACACACACACACACACACATATATATATATATATATATATATATATATATATATATATATATATATATATATATATATTCCCATCAAGTAAGAAATAGCAGCATTGATGAGGTCTTAAGTAAACCAAGCACTTTTAATCTTGGCTTAAATAGGACCCTTAATGCTTTTGCCAAGACATATGAAGCTGAATTTGATAGGTTAAGTAGAAATAAAGCAACAGTCCAGTTATATAATTTAAATAAATATCAAGTTGAAGCAATCAATAAGTTAAGGACTTACAAACATCTCAGATATATGAAGGTGGATAAAGGATGTGGATTAGTGGTGATGGAAAAAGTGAAATATAAATCTGATATTTGTAAGTTATTATCTTTTGTTGTCTTCTACGAAAAAGTTAATAAAGCAATGGTTATTAATAGTTTTAAGGAAATTGATTTTGAATTATTTTATTTGTTCAATCAAAGATATATTGATTACAGTTTGAATTAATTCTTAATGGTGGACGAGCATGAGTTGGGGAAAATATTTGGTATCCCAAAGATTCACAAAAAACAGGCGTGCCCACCGTTCAGACAAATTATATCTAGTCCTACACATAAAAACACAACTATTTCATTTGGTGATGCATACGTGTGTGTGTGTGTGTGTGTGTGTGTGTGTGTGTGTGTGTAGACACACACACACACACACACACACACACACACACACACTAACCTATGCTATATGATGTGTTCTCTTCCTCAAAACACACCCACTCTCCCGATAACTACGCAACCCTATGCAACAAGGTTCTCAAATCATCCCTTTTCTTCTACAATTCTGTATTAACTCATAAATTCAAACTTATCCCCTGCAATACCAAACAAAAACTAACTCCCAGTTCTATACCAAAGTCCATTAGTAAATCCAGCTACTTCGTACCCACTCTAATAACCTCCGACTTTTATCTCAAAGTGGCGATATTCACCAAAATCCAGGCCCTTCCATCTCCCTAAACACAAACCTCCCCTCCTCCCCATGTACTAACAAGTCTCCCACTCCTTTCTCAAACACACACACAAATACCAGAAACCTTACTATGATAGATTCATAGGTTCATACTAGGCTATCTGCCCTAGGGCATTTATAAGCCTAGCCAGAGTGTGATTGGCTTTCGCCACCAATTTTAAATTAATTTTGCTATGCCCTTTTTCGAGGTTAGTATACTGTGCCTCTGTCTAACAGTGACACAGACGTGATACCCGGGGTAAACCTACAATCCCCCATCCACTCATCAAGATTCCTCTTGAAGAGAGTCAATGAGGGACTCTGCCTAACCTGGACTGGGATTTTATTCCAGAGTGAAGGGAGCCTCTGGGTTATGAATCTGTCCCTCCAGCATGTCCTATTTATTTCAGTGCTGAGGTTCAAGTCTCTCGAGCGCGTAGCTCGTTGGGATTTGGATTTTCTGAGGTGCAGCATGTCCATTAATTCTGGGTTGGACATGGCTTTATACGTCAGGCACAGATCACCTTTGAGCAGGCGGTATGCCACTGAGTAGAGCTGGCGTTTCTTTAACCGGGCAGCATATGGCATCTGTTTGAGCCCTTTGATCCTCTTGGTGAGGTACCTTTGGGGTCTTTCCAGTTGCTGCAGGTGTCTGGTAAGGTACATCCCAAAAGGGGCATTGTACTCAATTATGGGCCTGATGAGGGATGAGTAAAGAGGCACGATGACCTCCCCTGATCTAGATGTGAATCCCTTCATGATTAGGTGGGCTATATAAAATGTTTTTCTAACCACTTTGGCCACGTGGTTGTCAAATGAGAGATTGATATCAACTTGGGTCCCCAGGTCCCTAATTACTTCTTCCATACTTAATGGATTACCACCTATGTGGTAATTTGTGGCACTTTGTTTTGCCAAAGGATGACTATACACTTTTTGGCATTTAGCTTAAGGCCATGGCTCTGGCACCAGTTGTCTGTTTCTATGAGGCCCTTTTGGAGGATGCTTGTGTCGGCTGGAGAGTCAATTATGGCGCCTAGTTTACAGTCATCTGCGAACTTGGTCAGCCACAGTTCTTCCGTGTTGGCCTGTACCTCCGAGAAATATATACCGAACAAGAGAGGTCCCAGGACTGAGCCTTGTGGGACGCCACTTGTAACTGGTTTGGAGTCTGACATGGCTCCAGCAATTCTAACCATGTGGGTTCTGCCCTTGAGACAGTTTGCAACCCATCTAGTGACATGGGGGTTTATATTTAAGCTGGTGAGCTTATCTATAATGCCTGAGTGGGGTATTGTATCAAAGGCTTTTGCGAGGTCTAGGTAGGCTGTGTGGACCACCTTCCCCTCGTCAATGGCCTTGTTGACTGTTTCAAAGAAATCGACCAGGTTTAAGAGGCAGGATCTGCCCTTAACAAAGCCGAACTGGGTAGGATCTAGTGTCTGTAGGTCCCCAATATCTTTATTTATGAGGTCCATGATGATCGTTTCCATAGCTTTGCAGACCAAGCTAGTCAGGCTTATGGGGCGATAGTTTCCAGGATCCGTTGAGGCACCACCTTTGTGGAGAGGGACCACTGTTGCTGTACGCCACTCTTTGGGTACATAACCTGTAGTAAGGCTGAGATTGAACAGTAGTTTTATGTCTGGGTTTAGCTCTTCTTGGAGTTCATGTAGGATGCAGCCCGGGACACCATCTGGTCCCATTGATGCTTTGTTTTTAGCTTTGTAGAGGGCGGCTCTTACCTGAGCATCTGAGATGTCAGGGGGGCAGCACTCTGCTGGGATAGATATTTGCCCTTTGGTGGGAGGGGAGAAGTTTGCGCTGAACCTGTCAGCTAGGATGTTGGCAATGTCTGTGGGTTCGTGTATTTTTGTCATTTTGGACTAATTCTGAGCATATCTGGGAATTCCCACCCAGGTTCCTAACATAACTAAAGAAAGTCTTCTGATTATCCTTACTGTCCTGTGCAATTTTTCTCTTGAAGCTGGCCTTAGACGATTTTATGAGTGCCCATAGTTTTTTCTAATACTGATCAGAGATGCCTTCTCTTTTTGGGATTTTGCTCTATCATGTAGTAGCTTCCTCCTTCTATTGTACAGTTTGTTTATGGCTGGGGTCCACCAGGCAGGACGTCTGCCTTTGGAGGATTGGGTCTTGGTTTTATTTGGGATTGCATGATCCATGCATTCCTGAAGGTGTTCATAGAATGCGTTTATAAAGGATTCTGCAGTCTGGTACGTATTTTCCACAGGCCCGGGGGCTTTGAAGGATTCCACCTCGGTTTTGGGGAGTGTGAAATTTGCTTTAGAGAAGTTTTTCACTGTGGTTTTCTGGGCAGGGGGTGGGGTCAGGATGTGAATATCCAGTGAGATTAGTTTATGGTCTGATCTTACCAGTGAGGGATACACTTCTGGTATGGAGCATAGAGTCCCCATGTTGGTGATGATCAGGTCCAGTATGTTTTCCCCTCTTGTGGGAGTGGTAACAAGCTGTTCCATAGCATTTGAGTTTATAAATTCTAGGAACCTTTGGGCTAGGGTGTTGGAGCTAGAGTAATGCTCCCAGTCTATGTTTGGGTAGTTGAAGTCACCAATATAATGGTGTTTGGAGAGAACTTCATATTTTCCAGTGTTCTCAGGAAGGCCGAGTGGGGTTCCTGGGTTTGGGAGGGTGGTCTGTAGCAGGCTATAAACTGGAAGGCAGTTTTACCCACTGTTAGTTGCACATGGATAGTCTCTGATGCTTCGTGCTGTGCCACCAACCTGGAGGTGTGGGTATCTTTGACGAATATTGATACTCCTCCTCCTTTTGTGGTTCGGTCCAAGTTTTGGGGCCGAAAAGCATGGTATGAGGTATAGCCTGGTAGTGCTGGGGTGCTCTTGGGAGCCTTTAACCAGGTTTCTGTTACTGCACAGATATCGATGTTCTCCATGCTAAGGAGAGTTTCGAGTGCATGCATCTTGAGGTTTAGACTTCTGGCGTTGAGTAGCATTACTCTTAGTTTCTTATCCCTTGTGATACCTATGGAGGTGGGTTTGTCTTTTGAGCCTTCCCTAAAAAAGGCACTATAGGGGTAGCAAGAGCCTTTGCCAATATCCAAAAGCCCAGGGGTGATAGGTGCAAGCCGTCCCTAGCGAAGCATCGTGGCTTGTCGAGCATGTCATCCCAGGCTGACAGGCATTGGATCCCCTTTGAATGACACCAATACTTAAGCCAATTGCTGAAATTGATCATCTTGTCTTCATATTGTGGCATCATTCTTGGTGAGGGTAAGATGCTACTCAAGGTCAGGGTCATACCAGCCTGGGCTACATGCTCAATCAATATAAGAAGTATCTATAATAAAATTACTGAATTTCATGCTTGGCTCTCGCAACATACCCAAAATATAGTAGCTGTCACAGAAACATTACTAAAACCATATATAGTTGACAATGATATAATTCCAAATGGCTACAACATTCCCTGAAAATATAGAGCCATTAGAAAAGGTGGTGGTGTAGCTCCTATTTATTGCAACTCTTTAACCATTACAACATTTCCCAAACTTATCCAACTTTTGATAAAATGGAAGTTCTATTAGGGTTATTAAAAATAAACATTAATAAAAATGTATGCATAGGAGTAATCCACATTCCAACAGGACATAACATACCTACACTAGAAAACTTTCTAGCATGGACTACCCAAAATGTAGAAAGCAAAACTATCATTCTAGGAGATACCAACATAAATTGGCAGAACCTAACATCCAAAACACCTGAAAATTGCATTAACCTCCATAGGTTCACACAACTGGTCACATCCCCCACACGAATACAAAACAATCAGCCAGAATCAGCCTTAGATTTGATCCTAGTTTTAGACCCACAAAAGTATTCTAATACTGGTACCCTCTCCAATATTATCAGTGACCATCTACCTATCTTCCCACATAGAACGCATATACAGGTTCCAAAACCCCACTCATATAAAGCAGCCAGACACCTAACAAATTTGAACCTTATAACATTCAACAATGCACCAAACACCCATAATTGGACTCCACTGAAATCTTTACCATTAGGAAAAGCAGTATACTACTTTAATAATACCTTCCTTAAGATCATAAATATGTGAGCCCTAGTCCAATACAGAAGAATAAAAAACAGTCACGCTACCTGGTTTACTAAACCAACTAAAAAATGCTTCGATCAAGGGGCCAAGCCTAGAAAGAATGGCAGAAAAAAACAAAACTAGCAAATGAAATTAAGTTCAGTTTCACAATGCAGCAAAGAACTAGTCAAAATAATAAGAAAAACTACTTCTCACAACAATTATTGAGTGCAAGACCCCCCCCCCCAAATTTTGTAAATCAGTCTCTTCACTCCTTAACCCTGGTACAATACAAAACCCATCACCTTTTCCAGATAAGGACACACGTCAAATAGCCCACATTTTCAACTCCCACTTTATGGATAGCATTGCTACACTTGTCAAATGCCCTCACCCAAAACCAAAGAATTCCCAAATAATAAGATAAACACCTCTAACTCAACTCCTAATGGCTTCAGGACACACCCCACTTTTCACAATAATCTAAATGGCAGCGCCCCAACAATCCAAACTTTCAACCTAAAACCTGTGCCTACCTCTCTAATTCTCAAACTATTAAACTAATTAAGACCAAGCTCCTTATCTGCAGACAATCTCCCCTCCAAATATTTGAAACTCGGTGTCAAAGCAATAACTTATCAGAATCCTACTCAATAGGTCTATCTCAGAGTCTAAAATCCCTCAGATCTGGAAAAAATCCATTATAACCCTATTGCATAATTCTCTCCCCCATTATCTGAAATACTACAGAAATGTATACACCAATTACTAAAATACCTCTGTAATAGCAATCTACTTGCCCACACCCAACATGGATTCCATCCAGCACACAGTGCTATAACAGTCCTATTCTCTTTTACTGATGCTGTGAACAAGGCTTTGGACACTGGTCTATTAACATCAGTGCTCTTACTGGACCTGTCAAAAGCATTCACCACAGTATCACACATTAAACTTCTTCAGCAGCTTGTAGCTCTAGGATGCTCCCAACATACCCTTAATTGGTCCTCTAGCTACCTGAATAACAGACAACAATCACTAAGATGGCAAAGCAAACAATCTAGTTACACAATCAATAAAACAGGTGTTCCACAAAGGTCTATACTAGGACCCTTGCTTTTTAGCGTGTTCATAAATGATCTTCACTCTGTCTCTCTACAGAGCTTACTAATCCAATATGCTGATGATTCCACAATCATATCCTCATCCAATAACTCCTCTAACCTTCAAAAAAATAACACAAAAAGCCTTTACTAACATAGAATCGTGGTTAGATGAATACAATCTCTCATAAATCCCAAGAAATCCAAACTATTACATTTTTCTTATAAACCACCTCTACATGATTTTAAAATGTATTCCCTCAATAGGACTGAAATCGAAGTAGTAAAGTCAGCAAAACTATTAGATATTACTGTCAATGACAAGCTATCCTATGAGCAACATATTCTGACTGCTATAAAAAAAAACATTTAAACTTGGTAAACTACACACAGAAATTATACACGGATACCCCCACAAAAATAAAACTGGCCAATACCCTCCTGCTCCCATCCCTCCTCTAAGGTTCCCCCATTTTTACTAATCCACACACATCACCAACCAACTACAATCATGTCATTATAAAATACCAAAATTCACTAGCAACTAATTAGCAATTAAAGAACTAAAATGGCTTGAATTCCTTCACTTCCTTCAAGACACCCAGCTAACACTAGCCCATAAAGTAATATACAGTAAAGCAAAGTTCCCATCTCTCCACTCAATCTTACAATTCTACACCCCCACCAGAAAACTTCGATCCACTATCAACCTACTCCTAAGCATTTACAAAGCCCATAAAAGGGCTAGACAAAGCTTATACTCACATGCCACCTCTAAACTCTGGAACACTCTACCCACCCACTATCACTCAATTAAATTCCTTAACTTCAAACTCACCCTAAAAAATCACTTCCTTAATAAACTCTTAGTAAACTGACATGCCCCTGCTCACAAAATCATAGACCTCCTTAAGTTATATTTAAAACCTGAAAGTATTTGACACCCCTCATTTCCAAGTTAATCCTGTGTGAATTAGATCTCTTTTATACTTGTCAAAACTCCATTTCTGCACATCCTTGGCCTTTGTGTCGATGTCTCTGATAAAACCTATTTTTGTTTTTTCCTTTCCTTATTTATAAATATTGTACCCATTTGTATTTTCCTCATACCTGTAGTCACACAAAAATATTGTATGTACACTACTAAAAACTAACTTAACTATGTACTTCTTGCAACTTATGCTAATTCCTAAAAAAATGTACTATCATTACTTAGAAAAGTTGTTGTAATAAGTTTAGTTTATGCATTTTTGATTGCTTATACATGTTTATATATTTCTGATTGCTGTAACTAGAGCTTTTCTCCCCGGACCTCCAATGAAAATGGGTTTTCAACCCAGTGGACTTTCCCGGTTAACAAACGACAATAAATAATATATTATAATATTATATAATATAACTACACACACATACACACACTTCGGAAATGCACCACCACATAGTGTATGCCTAACAAACACTGGTTTCAAGTATTTTGACAAGCACTAAATTAACTTGTGTTTGCTATTGTATAATACTTTGTGTATTTCAATTAAGAGGTGGACATCCATTTTTAGGGGAATGCTTGTTCTGTATTTCTGCATCCTCTGACAGATTACCTGATCATGATGAGTTGACATGAGCTTTATTAAAAAAAAAGTTAGAAAAGAAGAAGACAAAAAAGAGGCTTCTATGTTAAGAAACTGAACACAACAGCTTTTGAGCCCTTCATCTGCCCTGATGTTTTCTTTCTTAATTTGGGTTCTCACTTATGTCTTTTCTCTAAACCTGATAATATGTGCCAGAACCACTGCCTTTGCATGAAGCCCTCTAATCATTAACTTCATGAATGCCACACTCCTTATCATGTTCAGCCTGCTCAAACTGCAAATGCAAGCATATTTCTACAGATTCTTACTGATGTTGAATTTGCTGTAGTCAGTAATTCATTTTCATTTGCTTTAGCAAGATGAATTTAAAAAAAGAGATCTGGAGTGATTACTTCTACTTAAACAGTATTATCCCCATTCTAGGTCATTTTTTTCGTATTAACAAAGATCCTTTCATAACCCTGCATAGTTTCCCACCAACAATGATAGCACTTCAGGCGAAAGCATATGTTAGCCCTTCTATGAGAACGATATTAACCAGAATGCATGCAGAAGAACATTCTGAAGAAATAGTTGAAGCTTTTGCTACAGGACTGTATTTATATGTAATATGCTGAAACACGTCTGAAACATTTACAAATAAGTTATAATCTGTTACTTTATAAACTTCACCTCATTGTTTTAGATTTTAAAATTGCAAATGAAAAAGGTGTACTGAGAAAAAAATTACTTGGAAAAAAATGCCTCAAGTTTAAAACATAGACAGGACAAACCCACTGGAAATATGAGTTACCTTTCAGAGATGAACTGAGTACTGTTTGATGAAAAAAGATGCAATCGCAACTGCAAATACAGAAACAGAATCGGCATTCAGCCTGTACGGCACTATCACAACATTTTGATCTTTGTATTTTTTCCTGTTCTACATCCTGGCCAGTCTTCTATTAATATATCTTATACATTATGTGTGCACAAAAGCAGAAGCGACTGACCGACTGTGTGTGTGTGTGTGTGTGTGTGTGTATGTGTGTGTGTGTGTGTGTCTGTGTGTGTGTGTGTGTGTGAGACACAGAGCGACAGATTGAATCGAGTAATACAGCCCTGGTACCAGCTGCATCATGTACTTAGTAGTTGCAAGGCATTCATTTATATACATTTATTTGTGACAGTCGCAGTGGGAAAATCATGGAGGTCAAAGTAAATGTGATACAGCTGGTACCTGGGATCTATTACTCGATTAAATGTATGTGTGTGTCTCTCTCTCTCTCTCTCTCTCTCTTGTGAACACATTCCATTACACACACGGACAGAAATGAGCAAAGACTTTTTTTATTGCAACAAATAATAAAATTAGATACTGCCTGATTTCCATGCTTTGCAAAGCCTTCAGCCACTCTTTCAGTGTCAACAGAAACGCTTCTTTAAGGTTGTGCTCAATCCCTGCAGAAACAGTCACTAAGTTAAAAGTTCCACAACAATAAGAAATGTTCCACAAGTTTGTGACCACTAGTTTTATAACGGCTGCTACCTCAGCAAGCAGGTACAGCATACATCACAGTGTGGGAAGTGCCAAGGCAGGTGGAACTACTCATTGGCCTGTGTCAGAGGTACGTAATGAAGGAGGAGACAAATTCCTCTAGAAACCATGTGATATACTGCAGGATGAATGGATAGCGGATGGGTTTACCAGCCCTGCGCTACTGAAGTTGAGAAGTAAAGAATACTTGAACTTTTTAATGCAGTTAGGGAACTGCTTGTACCAGGGACAAATCTGTAAGGATAAAAGAAAAGTTGCAGTTGAGTTTTCATGTAGGGGAGGCTGGAGTGTTCCTTTAAAAATTGGGTACACAAGAGTGTGTTTGCCTAAAATGATTATTCACTGTACACTGGACAGAAGAGAAACACGTTTATCCCAGCAATCAAGGAATGTTAAAAGACAGGAGGGAGTCTAAAGATGCTATGTACATCTGTCTTCAGAATATTTTCCTGGTGGATCAAAGAGATTATGGGATCCAGAACAGGCTAAGAAGGAAAAAGGTTTATCCAACAAAGAGTGAGCCAGCAAGTTCAATGGGACTCTGCTTCTCATTCTTCTCACAATACCAAAGCCCAAAAAGAGACTTACCATTGAAACCCTTTCCATTGTTCCAAAGGAAAATTCTCGAATGGCAGAAAAAAAAATCAGAAGTTAACTTGAACCAAAGACTGATACTGGGAGGTCAGGATGATCAGGAAGAAGACTAACAAAAAGGTGAAATTAATATATAGGAGAAATGTCAAACATTGATCCTGATCCCATTACATGTAGCATAAACATACTAATTGTGATTCTACAAGAAGTAGATGAAAAAGACTGGAAGTTTCTTCCCTATATTAAATTGGTAGGTGGATTCTAAAGCATAAACCCCACTTTATGTCTTTCGTGTTTAGAGAGAGGGACTGAAAGCACTGAATAAGTATGTAAAATGTTTTATTCTCATTAATATTTGTATAAAAGATGATATAAATTGTATGACACATTTTAAGGCAGTTCTGTATACTATGCAATTTGAGATATTTTAAATGTGAAGTAGAAGTTTTATCAGTGACTGCTGTATATGCTAAAGTTATTAAAGAAAAACGTACTTTTTCTTAATTAGAATGTATTCAGGCATTACTTTAATAAGTTAGGAAAGACTAAAACATCAGGTAAAAGTTAATATAATGCTGTAATCTTGGGCTGCCAGGGAAATGTAAGTGTATTTGATCACATCATATGTAGAATTAAAAGATGATCATGTCTCCTGTCTTTATAGAGATGGATGTCTAGACTAATATCTTTAGTTTAAGCTACAGACAAGAGATTTTTAAGCAAATACTCCTGAAAAACTAGAGAAATCAATGGAAGCATTACAACAGTAATTTTTTTTCTTGCATGTGCAATTATTAGCTGTTTATTTTTCCATTACCACCTGCTTTTATCTGCAGACAAGGAGCAAAAGGAAGCAACCGATTAATTTTGAGAGGTCTGGCCAATATGATATTCAACAAACATGTCCTTACTGGTATAATGGTAGTAGTGACATACTGCTCTCCCTCTGACAGTCTGTCAAAGCTCAGAATTCTGGGCTGTGAAGAAACAGTTAGCTGCCAGAGGTAGGAAAGTCATTCGCAGCCACAGGCAATAACCTTTCAGTTTTTCTCAGTGCCACTGGAATAAAATGATCTCTGAAAACTGTTCTCTGTGGCCTTTACATCTTCAGAGCACAGATAAAACTTTTTGGTGTTTTCATACCTCCCTCTGCCTTTTCTGTCAGTGCTTTTACTGAGTAGAATGCTGATTTGTTTGCTTCTGAAAAGGGTATATGTTTTCAGTTCTTTTGCAGGAGGCATTCATAGAGTATATAGGAAGCTGATTTAAGGCTTTATTTGACAGGAAAACATTGTTTTTTTTTCTTTATACCTGCATGTATATACATGAATTGGGTGAGCTGAAGACATTTTAATTTTTTTTTCCGTTTAAGTAATGATTTTGGTGCCATTTTGTTTATGAAGCATTTCTGACAAGAATTTTTACTAAGTTTATATTTATTTTCTTGCTAAGACTCTTTTGTGTTGTGTATGACCATTTATGTCATTATTTATTAAATTTGGAATCCTTTGGAACATATTCTGCGGTGGTACAGCAGTAGCGTTGTTACCTCACAGCAAGAGGTTCTCCTGTTCAATTCTCGGCTTGGCTTGGGAGTGCTTTCTGTGGGAGTCTACATGTCCTCCTCACGGTTTGGTAGTGTTCAAAAGACATGCGTGCGTAAATGGGTGCGCCTTCGTTGAAGGTTTGGTATCGAGCTGGCACCTCGGCGTTCGTAAAAATCTACTGCCAATCATTAGTGGACCGGAGTTCTGCTGTGGCGACCCCTTACCGGGAAAAAGACAAACAACAACAAGCGTACCTTGGAACACATATTGGCACCATGTTGTTTCTGGAACATTTCTGACCAAATGTTTTTATTAATTGTATTCTTAATTCCTTATCTAACACCATCATATGCTGTTATTCTTATTTTGGGGTTGTTTCTTAATGTTTTGGCCCTTGGAGCATGTATTTGTACCTTGTACTGACTTACTGAAATTGATGTCATTCTTCTTAGTGTAGTATTATGAAAAATATTTCTGTAGGAATAGACTTCAAGTTTGCTATTTTGAGAAAGAAAATTAAATTGTGTTCTTTTGTTTATAGGGCCGACTGTGCAGCCAATATTTGGTATTGATCTGGCTAGAAATTTGTCCCCTGACTTGATGGACTCTGATACAGTGTCCCCACCAACACCAACACCTACCCATTATGCATCTAAAACTCATACTAATGAAATACAAAATATGCCTCAGCCTATGGCGGGTGATTCCAAGTAGCCTTAGCCGTTGGCAGGTTATCAAACCACTCACCTTCTTTTGCCTTCAGGTACATGACACCATTGCCTGCTTTAGGTATGGGAAAACCAAATTCTTTTGGTGTAGGAGAAGTCAGGGGTGCAGATTCAGTTGCTAAAGTTAATATGTCTCCCCAACAAAATGCTCCCAGTAGGGTAGAGAATGTAAAAAAAAGAAAAAAAAGAGGTAAGGAAGACTTGCAACCCACCTTGTTCTTGATCAGAAATTTCTGACTGTTTTTTTCCCCATTGTTTGGACAGTTGTTTACAGGGTGCATACTTGAGTAATGACTAATACTGGCACTTCCATCACCTTTGTGTCTTCTTGGATACTGTTTTTGCAGAGGATCCAGAGTCAGAGACTGTTCGGCTGCTCCTGAGTTCAGCAAGATTTTTTGATTATTTGGACAACAGTCATGGAGACCTTTCCTCTATTGATCCCGGCAATGGAGGAGCTTAGTTAAGAAAGCTTAGAATTCTCCTCTGCTCCTGGAGGCTCTGCCTAGTAGCATTTTTATAAGAAAATAATGAGGGGTATGTCCAACCATACTTGGTCTCAACCTCATTATTTGGGGACCCTGCTTCTGTATTTTCAGTGACCTCTTGTAATAAAAAGACTTTGGCTTCTTCAAATCAAGTCCCTTCAGATATACTAAACAATTCCCTAGCATCTTAGGGAAGCAAACTGACTCCGTCTAGTATGATACTTGTTAAGGTATTTTTCTTATAAGTTTTTAGGAGTAAGTTTATGTTGAAGCTTATGAGCAGTTTTGACATGTTGCTGTTTCATTACCCGCTGAGCAAAAAGTAAATTTTTTTGTTTTTATTTGTCTCAAAACATGCTGTAACTCATTCCCTCCAACCAAGCTCTGGCTTCTTTTTATAGAATCAAATTATATCCTCACATTTAAAATGAATGTTCACATCTCTGGATCCCTAGGGGTTACTAGAGAAGTGTAAATGGCAAACTCTTCAGCACAAACTATTTTTATAGTGGTAGTATTCTTTAGGTTCTAGGTTTTAACTGGAGTTTGTAAGTCACAGTAAATATAGTTACTATTAAGTTTGCAATATTTTGTAAACAACTTACACTATCTCAGCAACCACTCAAGTTATTCAAATACTGTTGGCATTTTGTTGATCCAGTTGAGAGCGTTCACATGATGCTAAGCAGTTCAGTCTCTGCTGCTTGGTTGTTGAGATATTTAGAAAAGTATGACATTTATGACAATATAAATAAATATTGTATGAACAGCAATTAATGTCTCTTTACCTGCACAAGACAGAGGTCAAATATCAACATGGTTATGTTTGCCATTGTGTAAGCTTTAAGATGAAACATTTTAATACTTTGTATGTAGCATGGTTTTAAAATTCTTAATGCAAATATGAACAATATTAGATGTAAAGTGCCTACAGGCATCACCCAGCTGTAATGAGTTAGAGTGACATGAAGAGGGCTGTTACTATTCCTAGAAATGCAACTTTGTCAACGGTAATATAAGAGGTATGCTTGCTGACACAGTCAAAATCTTTCTGATCAGTTTATACCTGAGATTATGAATATGCCACTTGAGTCTGAGTGTGTTTTAGTTTTGTACAGCAACTAGTCAGATATTTAGTCATTGGGAGGGCAGAAGTGAGTGGAGGCAGGACTGTTGAAAATGTTTCATTTTTTCCTAGTTTTCCTGCTATTAGTTGGATTATTTTTGGCAGTTTACTAAATAGAAGCCCCAGCTGAACTAAATCCAGTTACCTGAGGTTAATGGCAGATCAAGTCTCCCGCCAAGTCTAACAGGAGAGATTCCTTTCCCATAATAGGATAATCCTCCTTCTCACCTATGATTATGCTGAGGAGTGGCACCCGTCTTTCTCAAATCCCCCTCTGGGTGCCTTGTCTCCATAGTTAGCTCACAGCAAGGCAGCCTGGCCATCACTGGTTTCTGGCCAATTGGTCCTCAACCCCATCAGTAGGGGTTACGGGTAGCAGTGGTGAAAGCCACCTCCATTTTAAGGGGCACCCTCTCACCTGCTGGACCTGACTTTGTTATTACCACCTTTTCTCTGACAAATGCTGGCCATCAGAGTAATTTAACTAGTCCTTTCTTCAGAAAGAGTCAGACATTGCTTCCTCTACTTTTTTTCCTTCCTTATTCAGAGCTATCATGGAGACTGGTGTTGGACTGTTCTGTGGTGTCTGGTCCACACAATCAGTTCTATGTTTGCCCTTTGGGCTAGCCACTGCACCTCTAATGTTTGCCAAGTGCCTTCTCCTGGTAGTGACCTACTGTTGGACTTCAGCCATTCTTTTGTTTTTCCATACTTGGAAAACTTCTGGGTTCCTGCAGAGGTGCTTGGTATCCCAGGAGAAGCTCTCAGTCTTCCTGTCCTAGCTAGAGTTCTAGTTGAACCTCCAGAAGTCAAGTTTGGCACCTTCACAAAGATTGTTCTTTTAGGGGTTGCTTAATGAACTCTGGCTAAATCATTGCCTTTTTTTCTTTTTGTACTCAAAATCATGTCTTACTAGATGGTGTTTTTTTTTGATTCTCCAGGAGAAAAGTCACCTCGACAGAGAATTCATAATAATTATTGGACAGAATGTATCCTTCATTCTCTTGTTTCCACTGGTCCATCTTGTCATGAGGAAAATTCTTTGATATGTCTAAAATTGTGACATCCAGCATCTTCATTCCCTGGAATCCCAGTGGCCAGTACTGCCTTTCTTCAGATAAGTGTTTCAGTGGAAGAGAAGACAGTTAAGTATCATTTTAAGACTTCCTTTCTCCCCTACATTGACAGTGCAACTTATGCTAATAGATTTTTCTCACTTCTTTTGGGGAGCTGTGCCATTATGAGGCAAGTGCTAGCACTTGGGTTTACATGGATGCACAGAAGCTTTGCGCGGTTGTGCGCATAGCGCAGCACCGGTTAAACTTCTTCTGGCTCCGCCAGGTCTGCTCTTCAAATTTTCCCTTAAGGAAGCTCTACTCTTAGTATAACCAGACTACTCACTGCATTATAAGCCTAGCACTTGTTCTCAATACTTCTCTAAGTAAGCACTCTCGTACTAAGTAAAGCACTACATCTACTTATCACCCCTGTGAATATCCACTTCCCTTAAAGGTACAGCACTCCCTTATACTGTTCTAGCATGTCGAGTGGTAGATTACTGGCATCCTCTCCAGTTCAGCTGGTCAATCTGGGTATCTTGAGACAATGCTACAATTGTCTCATGTACACAGACAACCCTCTCCTCCTCCCAACAAACACAAATACATGTGAGAGATGCAACTATATAGCCAAACTGGAGGCTGAACTCTCTCAACTCAGGGCTGGCATGACCAAACAGGAGGAGATGGTAACCACACACACAACAATCCCAGTCCCACATAGACCTACCACAACTGCAAACCAAGCACATAAAAACACAAAGACATACTCGGAGGCTCTAATAAAAAACTTACCAAAACAACAGAGGCTCCCAAAGCAGACATCCAAAAATCCACCACCTCAAAACAAAACATATGCAACACATACTTCAATAAATCAGTGTGTCAACCAATCACAGCCATTAAGGTCAAACACCTTGCCTGATACACTAGTAATAGGTGACTCTATAGTCAGACACACTGATGTCCCACTGACCAGGCTGAACAAGGAGAAGGTGACTGTGAGCTGTCTTTCGGGAGCTAGGATCCGCCACATAACACACGCACTCAAGTCACTCCAAAGCAAGTACAAATATGACTCTGTCATTGTCCATGCTGGTGTGAATGACCTGAGACGTACCTCCCAGGACTACATGAAAAGAGACATAGAGGAGCTCTCCGATTATGTAGCCCAGGCTGGTATGACCCTGACCCTGAGCAGCATCTTGCCCTCACCAAGAATGATACCACAATACAAAGGCAAGATGATCAGCTTTAATAATTGGCTCAAGTACTGGTGTCATTCTAAGGGGATCCAATGTCTGTCTGCCTGGGATGACATGTTGGACAAGCCACGCTGCTTCACAAGGGATGGCTTACACCTGTCACCACTGGGCTTCCGGATATTGGCTAAGGCTCTTGCCACCCCCATAGTGTCTTTTTTAGGCAAGGCTCAAAAGACAAACCCACCTCCGTAGAAAACAAAAATGGAAAAAAACTAAGGGTAATGCTGCTCAATGCCAGAAGTCTAAATCTCAAGATGCAGGCACTTGATGCACTCCTCAGCATGGAGAACATCGACGTCTGTGCAGTAACTGAAACCTGGTTCAAGGCTCCTGAGAGCACCCCAGTGCTACCAGGCTATACCTCGTATCATGCTTTTCGGCCCCAAAACCCGGGCCAAACCACAAAGGGAGGGGGAGTGTCCATATTCATCAAGGACACCCACACCTCCAGGTTAGTAGCAACACATGAAGCATCAGAGACCATACAGGTGTAACTAACCATAGGCAAAACTGCTATACAACTGGTAGCATGTTACAGACCACCCTCCCAATCTCAAGAACCCCCCTCAGCCTTCCTGAAGACATTGGAGGATATGAATGTATCACAAAATACCATCATAATGGGAGACTTCAACTACCCAAACATAGATTGGGTACATTATTCTAGCCCTAATACCCTAGCCCAAAGGTTCCTGGAATTCATAAATTCAAATGCACTGGAACAACTAGTCACCTCTCCCACTAGGGGAGATAATATACTAGACCTGATCATCACAAACATGGGGACAAAATGCTCCACACTGGAAGTATACCCCTCACTAGTGAGATCTGACCACAAACTAATCACCCTGGATATACATATCCCACCTCCACCCCAGCACAAAAGACCACAGTGAAAAACTTCTCAAAAGCAGACTTCACTCTTCTTAAGACTGAGATGGTATTCTTTAAGCCCACTGTGCCAGTGGACACCACATCCCACAATGCCGAATCCTTCACAAATGCTTTCTATGGACATCTCCAAGAATGCATGGATCATGCAATCCCAAATAAATCCAAGTCCCTCTCCACCAAATGTAAGCATCCTGTCTGGTGGACCTCAGCCATAAACAAATTGTATAACAAAAGAAGGAAGCTACTGCACGTCAGAGCAAAATCCCATGAAGGGAAGACATCTCTGATCAACATTAGCAGAAAACTATGTTCTCTCATAAAAACATCCAAGGCCAACTTTGAGAGAAAAATCGCTAAGGACACTAAAGATAACCACAAAGCCTTCTTCAGCTATGTTAGAAACCTGGGCGGAAACCCTCAGATATGCTCAGAGTTGGTTCACAACAACAAAAAATACACTGAACCCACAGATATTGCCAACATTCTGGCTGACAGGTTCAGTGCAAATTTCTCCCCTCCCTCACCCCCAAAAGAAGAAATACTTATCCCAGCTGAATGTAATCTCCCTGTCAGCTCAGATGTCCAAGTGAGAACTGCCCTAAACAAAGCAAAAAACACAGCATCAATGGGACCTGACGGTATCCTGGGTTGTGTGTTACGTGAACTCCAAGAGGAGCTAAACCCACACATAAAAATGCTATTTAACCTTAGCCTCACTTCGGGATATGTACCTGAACACTGGCGTACAGCAACAGTAGTCCCACTCCACAAGGGGGGTGCCTCTACAGACCCTGGAAACTACCGCCCCATAAGCTTAACCAGCCTGGTCTGCAAAGCTATGGAAAGAATCATTATGGAACTCATAAACAGAGACATAGGGGACCTACAGACACTTGACCCCACCCAGTTCAGCTTTGTAAAGGGCAGATCCTGCCTTTTAAATCTGGTTGAATTTTTTGAAACAGTCACTAGAGCCATTGATGAGGGCAAAGCAGTCCATACAGCATACCTGGACTTGGCTAAGGCCTTCGACACAATACCCTACTCAGGCATCATAGATAAGCTCAACAGCTTAAAAGTAAACCCTTATGTCACTAGATGGGTTGCAAACTGGCTAAAGGACACAACCCATAAAGTTAAAATTTCTGGAGCAATGTCAGACTCAAAGCCAGTCACAAGTGGTGTCCCACAGGGATCTGTCCTGGGACCCCTCTTGTTCGGCATTTATTTCTCAGATGTTAAAGCAAACATGGGAGGGCTGTGGCTGACAAAGTTCGCAGATGACTGCAAACTAGGTGCCATAGTCGATACACCAGCAGACACATACATCCTACAAAAAGGCCTCACAGAAATGGACAACTGGTGCCGGAGTCACGGCCTTAAACTAAATGCCAAAAAATGTACAGTCATCCTCTTTGGGAAAAACAAAGTACCAACAAATTATCACATAGACAGCAACCCACTGAGTACGGAAAAAGTAATCAGAGACCTAGGGACCCAAGTCGACAGCGACCTCTCATTTGACACCCACGTTGCCAAAGTGGTTAGAAAAACATTCTACCTTGCATACCTCATCATGAAGGGATTCACATCCAGATCCAAGGATGTCATTGTACCCCTATATTCCTCCCTCATCAGACCCATGATTGAGTACAATGCCCCATTTGGTATGTACCTCACCCGGCATTTGCAACAGCTGGAGAGACCACAAAAGTACCTCACCAGGAGGATCAAAGGTCTCCAACATATGTCTTATTCTGCCAGACTAAAGAAACTTCAGCTCTATTCAGTAGCATACCGCCTGCTCAGAGGTGATTTCTGCCTGACGTACAAGGCCATGTCCAGTCAGGATCTGATGGACATGCTCCACCTCAAAAAATCCAAATCCATCAGGACCACGAGAGCTAAAGACTTAAACCTCGGCACAAGTATGAATAGGACATGCTGGAGGGATAGATTCATAACCCAGAGGCATCCCATCCTTTGGAACAAGATCCCAGTTCATATTAGGCAGAGCCCCTCACTGACTCTCTTCAAGAGAAATCTTGATGAGTGGATGGGAGATCGTAAGTTTACCCCAGGGGTCACATCTATGTCACTGCTAGACAGGGGCACAGTAAACTAATTCTATTATATAAGGGGACCTTCATTGTGTCACTACTAGACAGAGGCACAGTATTCTAAATTTATTCTGTACATTTTATGTACCATTTCATGGGGTGGCAAAAGCCACATCACTATGGCTAGGCTTACAAATGCCCCAGGGCAGATAGCCTAGTACTATACTATGAAACTATGAAACTATATCTAAATCTGAAGTTATTGGCGATGGTTCACACAACTGAAAATCATTCACTACTTTTGGACTCCTGGTCTTCATCTGGTGATTACAGATTTCATCACAGCCATGTGATACCTTGACATTCTTCAGAGTACTAGGTCTTATTTTGTGCTGGTTAGCACATATAGCCTGAGGAGCTGGCATTTTTGTATGCTCAGACTCTTTAAGCATCTTCCACCCTATCAGAGCAGAACATTGTGGTAAGCAGACTCTGCTGATCCTGGGCAGATGAGTATGAGTGGGAACCCAAGGCAGTGGTGTTCCAGGATCTAGTCCAGATGTGAGGAACACCTCAAGTAGATCTGTTCACCTCCTTTCAAAACAGACAGCTGTTGAAATTCTGTTCAAGGTATCCTTGCAACCTTGATGGGAATGTTACTGTATGTGATCCTCCCTTTCCATTGATTCTAAAGGCAGTTCTGAAGTTTCAGTAAGAAATTCCAAAGTTTATTGTGGTGACTCCCTTTTGGTCTAGGGAATCTTGTTTCTCCCTTTTAATAACATTGGCCAAGGGCAGTTACCACAGACTTCCTCACAATCTGGATCTGCTCAGTCTCAAGGGTAACAATTACATTTACCAACACATGAGTCAGCACTCCTCACACTGTGGTGAATAGATAATTAATAAGTAGCACAATTCCTTACAAAGCAAACATAACTTTATTCTGCCATAAACTTATACCAGTTTTGGCTTAATTAGCCTTCATCAGTGCTTCAATCTGGCTAGTGTATTGCTGTATATCAATTGTTTTATTTTTTTGCCATGCACCTGGTCTTACTTGCATAAATTGTTGGTGGTTCATTGACAGTTACATTTAGACAGACTGTAAAACTTGGAATTTCTTGTATGCACAGACCTGAAGAATAACCAAAAGTGATTTTAGTTAAATGATTTGAATAAATTAATAAAGTGAAAACATAATCTTATTTTATTATTGTGATTTTTGTTTTGTTTCTTGTCAGCTATGATCACTGACAAGAACTTTCAGGCATCTGTAGTTTCATTAAGTTCTGTACATAGGTTCCTAAATGCTTTTTAATGCAATTGTAGCATTTATACAAAATGTAGTTTTGACATTTTTGAGAGACAAGTCTCATTTGTGGTTCATAATCTTCTGTTTCTTCTACTTCATCTGTTAAACTTTTCTTGTTTCAAAAGATTTAAGATAAAATTATTTTTCCTCCAATGTCTTATAAATCAGGTAAGCCCAGACTAAGATACAGTGCTTCTTCCAGACAGGAAATAGTTAAAAGCAAATTAAGAGGAAAACATCAAGAAAATTAATCTTTAAATTACAGTCTAGAAATTACTTTTAATGTAGTTAAACTTTTCTATTCCCCAAGATTATCTTGAAAGGGGCTCACAGAATGGGTTCTGAAGTATAGACAGATTCTGCGTAGATTGGGTCTGAGTCAGAAAACTGAATGACATCTTAAGTTCCAGGAACTGCCACTACTGCCACCAAATGTCATAAGATGGATAGCTGCATGACTTACAAATAGGACATGGCAAGTATCTTACAGCAATTTGACAAGTGAAATTCTTGGTTACAGTCAGGGTGTCCCACAGGGCTCTGTCCTAGGCCCTTACTTGTTTAGATTGCATCTTTCAGACCTATCTTTTTCATCTGAGATGTTCTAGAGTTTGTATGCAGATGAACTGAAGCGCATGTCTGCAAAAAAAGTAGACTAAATTGACTATTTGGGCACAGGAGAATAATATGCTGATAAATACATCAAAAACTAAGCATACAAGATTTGGGAGACATAAATTCAAAGGTGAATATTTAATGCAGCACACAGTGATTGAAAGGGTCTATATTAGATATTCGAATGCTTAAAATTTCAAATAACTAAAAAATGAACTTTAGTGATCGAATGCTTAAATGTTCGAATATACATAAAAAGAAAAAAACAAAAGAAAAAAAGAAAAACTAAAGGGTGTAAGCAGGGAGGCAAACCCCCCTGCACCCCCCACACCCCCCGCTACTGAAATATACCAACTCCAAGATCATGCTACAGTGCTGACGTGCAATCTCAGAGTTGGTATATTTAAGTAGTGGGGGTGTGTGGAGTGCTGGGGGGCTTGCCCCCCTGCTTAAACCCTTTACTTTCCCTTTTTTTTAAAATATTCTTTTTATAGATATTCAAACGTTTAAGTGTTCGATCACTAAAAGTTCATTTTTTAGTGAGTCGAACTTTTAAGCATTCGAATATCTAATATAGACCCGATTGAAACTGTAGATTCATTTAAGGACCTGGGTATATGTGTAGATCCAGCTTTGAGTTTTTCTAATCCTGTTAACCAATTGGTTAATGATAGTTATAGAACTGTAGGTTATACAAAAAAGCTTTATAAAGCCTAGGAAATCAGAAATGATAAAGTCATTGTTTGTTAATTACAATAGACCCAAATCTGAGTATGGAATATCAATATGGAAACCTTATAGGAAAACAAGCATGAGTTAACTGGAAATATACCAGCAGCATCCATGGAAGTGGCAATTTAAGTTATTATGAAAGACTAAAATATCTGAACTTGTACAGTGTCTCATAGATATTTAAGAGAAGATTTTATTCAGGTATACAGGACATTTAGAGACAACTATCTCTGAGAATGCTTGGGCTTATCAAACAGTAGTAGAGAATAATGAGACAACCTATGTAGAAGATTCTATAGGAATGAGAGGTGTACTAAGTGGTTCTCTTGAGAGAGAGAGCAGCTGATGCATGGAACAGAGTACCAAGCTACATTAAAGCAAGCAATGGTTTAGATATTTTTAAGCCTGAACACTTATTATGGGAGTAAATATTGTTTGGTATATTGGCAGGCTATAAGGGCATTAATGCCTGTGTTTGAAATATTTCTGTGTATGTATGTAAATGTGAAGGTGAGCCATTACCGCTGCCGCTAAATGTGACAAAGATGGCAGGACACCACCCACTGATTCAAGATGAATGGGACTGATGGAGTTTGAATCTGACTCTGCCAACCAAGGGTGAAGTAATAACAAGAAAGTACACACAAGTCTATTTCAATAACTAGTTTACAAAGTAAAACTTGGCTGCAAGAGAATAACAGGAATATGCACTGCTGTCCCAGGTGTAGGCTTTCACCCTCCACCCCCAGACTGGGCTGCATGCAGGCCACTTATATAGTCAAGCCTTCGGCCAAGTACTCCCATAGGACTCTGTCTCATCACATTCTTTTGGACCACTTCTTTCTAGTGTCCCTTTATCTATGGTAACTGCCTTTCACATAAAGTAGTATTATTACACACACACACACACACACACACACACACACACACACACACACACACACACACACACACACACACACACACACACACACACACAATTCCCAGGAAAGGCTGGCAGAATTATCCAATTCTCCACTGTTTTCTTCCTGGCATGATAGCACTGACACCAGTTTGGAGGAAGCCGTTGACCTTAAATTAAGCTAAATATGAAATGTACCACGTAATGTTTCTTTCACTGGTAGTGGGCCTAACAGTCTAATGGAAGGCATGTGCCATACAGTTTGCTAATACATTGTGTAAATAATGATTACCCTCTTGTCAGATAAACAACAGTGCATAAATATACTTAAATGAGAGCTTTAAGGTAAATAAATTAACTTTACTTAAACAATAAAGATACAGAGTAAACAATACATAAGTTGTCAAACTAGAAAGGCAAATAAAAGCAGTAAAACTAGACAGGATGCTTACAGGAAAAAAAAAAACTTCTTCATAGCATACAGTCATGTAGCATGTTTTTTCCAGTCCCCAGAGTCCATAATGTTGTCATTCTACTGCTGGAGAAAACAGGTAGCAAAAAGAGTTCTGTTACTCATCATATCAATCATTGAAAGATTGTTAATGCACATTCATATCTGCTTTCCTTTCATCTTGAGTCTCCCTCGTGTCTTACTGATAGTCATTATATTATTATATGTTTTTTCATCTTAGTTTGTTGCACTTACATGAGGGACCAGCATGTTTGGAGATTTTCAGCATATTTCAAAGACATACCCTGTCCTTTGATATTCAGAAAGACAAAGTTCCACATTCCTAGGAATGAGAACAACATATTGCAGATGAACATAAGAGGGGAAAAAAACTACAGTATGTTTAGCTATTTCATTTAGTCTGGTATTACACCTGGCTTCACAATTGCTTTTCTTTTATTCTGGCATTACCTCTTTCTTCACACATCCAGTATCTTGTATATGGATGTATGACATTTCAATATTTATATAAAGCAAAGGGAATAATTTGGTTTCTGCTCACAATGGGCTGAATAATTCTTGGGACTTTGACGTACATCTGCAATACTTTTTTGTCACTTGTTGCTGGTTCTTTTTTTTACAACACAAGAAGATTTTTTTTCTGGTAGGTTAACCTGTTCCTTTACCCCTTACCTTGCATCATTGTTTCTGATTATGCTTCTTTGGTAAGATAACATTTTTATTTGTTTAAGCAAAAGGCTAATGTAATTTTATTAATGATTTCCCTATTTTTCCTTTGGGATACCATTTGTTTCTGTAAGTACAAAATTAACACCCACAGGAGATGTAGGATGTTTTGCCAGTAAAACCCAACAACTATAGAAAACAACTTACAAAGACTAAACTGTGCGCCAAGTACTGGAATCCTTTAAAAACTTTATTCCCAGACTTCTGTCAGTTTTAATTAAAAGTTTAAACTACACAAAACAGAGTTTAAACTATTAAAATAGTATAGGTTAGTGCTTTCATCCATTTCTATATATGTGGACTTCTTCAGAACAAAACAGTAGTCAAACACGTTACTGTTGTATAGGGTTTCAAAATGTTCAGTTTGAATTCCCAGATTGTTTATCTAATGCTTACCTCCAGCTTTTACCAGTCTTACATGGATGTTTAGCTGTGAAAATAACTCACTGAAAGCCACATTTGTGATCCTCAAACTAGCTTTTTTTTGTGAAACAAGCACACACACACACACACACACACACACACACACACACACACACACACACACACACACACACACACACACACCTATATATGGGTCGGTTTACTATTGAAATTATAATATTTAAAATAAATTTTGTACTAAATGTCAACAATTAATTTCGAAACTGCAGATTTACGACTGTTCAGTTAGTTGTAAATCTGCAGTAATTGCCGAAAAAATAGAATTTGACATTTTACGTTAATTTTGTGACAATGCCACCCTTGCTGTGAATTCCAAACTCCTAAAAATAACATCCCATTTTTGCAGGGGGCAAGCCACCTTGCACCCCCTACACTCCCTAACTATATATTCCAACTCCGAGAGGAAAGGGATGTATTTCCCTAACCACACTGTACTGCAATCTCTGTATATCCCTTCGAATGTTTATATCTGTGAATGCACAGTACATTCGCAAATATAATGTTCGAACATTTAGAATGCACATATGAACTATTCAAACATTTAGAATGCATATATGAACTATTCAAACATCTGTAGTTCAAATAATTCATAGGAAAAGGTTCATAGGTAGGTTACTAGGCTATCAGCCCAAGGGCCTACATAAACCTAGCCAACAAGGTTCCCTGGCTTACACCACCCAAGAAAGTTATTTTCCTGTGCCACTGTCGAGCAAAGACACAGAAGTGATCCCTGGGGCATATTTCCTATTTCCCATCCACTCATCAAGATTTTTCTCGAAGACTGCTAATGAAGAACTTTTCTTGACATAGATGGGTAGCCTGTTCCACAGTATGAGAAGTCTCTGGGACAGGAATCTATCCCTCCAGCATGTCTTGTTTATTGTGGTGACAAGGTTTAGATCCCTAGAGCATGTAGCTCGCAGGGACTGGGATTTCTTTAGGTGTAGCATGTCCAACAGCTCTGGGTTTGACATAGCTTTATATGTTAGGCAGAGATCACCTCAGAGTAGGTGATATGCTACGGAGTAAAGCTGGAGTTTTTTGAGACTGTCAGTGTAGGGCATTTGTTTGTTTAAGACCAGTAATCATCTTTGTGAGGTACTTCTGTGGCCTTTCCAGCTGCTGCAGATGTCTTGTGAGGTACATTCCAAAAGGGGCATTGTACTTTATAATGGGTCTAATGAGTGTAGAGTAGAGGGGAACAATGACCTCTTTTTTCCTGGATGAGAACCCATTTATGATGAGGTGTGTCACATAGAAGGACTTCCTGACAAGTGTGGTGATGTGACTATCAAAGGAGAGACTACTGTCCACCTGAGTCCAAAGGTCTATTATCACACATTTGGTATTAAGTAGATTGCTGCTTATGTGGTAGTTCATGGGTACAGAGTTTTTACCAAAGGGAATGATACTGCACTTTTTGGCATTGAGCTTGAGGCCATGGCTCTTGACACCAGGCATCTGTCTCAGCAAGGCCCTTCTGTAGGATATCCACATCATTTGGGGACTTGACTATGGCTCCTAGTTTACAGCCATCTGTGAACTTCATTAGCCAGAGGCCTTCTGTGTTAGCCTGTACTTCAGAGAAGTAGATACCAAACAGGAGAAGTCCCAGGACGGAACCCTGTGGTACTCTACTTGTCACTTCTTTGAGGTCAGATATGGAGTCTGCAACTTTTACAGTGTGGGTTCTGTCAGTGAGCCAGTTGGCAACCCATCTTGTGACATAGGGATGTATACCTAGTTTATTGAGTTTAGCTATAATTCCAGAATGGGGGATGGTGTCAAAAGCCTTGGGGAGGTCAAGATAGGCTGTGTGAACCACCTTACCCTCTTCTATGGCTTTGGTGACTTCCTCAAAGAAGTCGATCAGGTTCAGGAGGCATGATCTGCCTTTCACAAACCCAAACTGGGTGGAATCCAGACTTTGGAGGTTACCAATGTCTCTGTTTATGAGTTCCATGATACGTTCCATGGCCTTGCAGACCAGGCTCATCAGGCTAATAGGTCGATAGTTCCCAGGATCAGTGGTGGCTCCCCTTTTGTGTTGTGGGATAACTGTTGCTGTGCACCATTCAGTGGGCACAAAGCCTGATGCGAGGCTATAATTGAACATGGTGCTTAAGTGAGGAGCCAGTTCATTCTGAAGTTCATGTAAAACGCAGCCTGGGATGTTGCCCAGTCCCATGGATGCTGTGTTTTTGGCTTTAGAGAGTGCAAATTTTACCTGTGTAGTTGTGATTACAGGGACCCTGCATTCTTCCTGTATAGATATGGGCCCTTTAGGGGGTGAGGGAATAAAGTTAGCACTGAACCTATCTGCCAGGATGTTGGCAATATCAGTTGGTTCTGTAATTTTCTTGCCATTGTGCTGTAACTCAGAGCAGATCTGGGTGTTGCCATCAAGATTCTTGACATAGCTATAGAATGCTTTGTGATTG